>NC_088410.1:28647578-28688489 GCF_034236695.1 Oncorhynchus nerka
ACACTGCCCTACCCTGTGCTCTGACCTCTTTCTCCCTCTCTCTCCAGATGAAATCTCGCGTCTTGTGACGGCCGGCCGCCCTACAACCTGCCCGCTTGACCCTATCCCCTCCTCTCTTCTCCAGACCATTTCCGGAGACCTTCTCCCTTACCTCACCTCGCTCATCAACTCATCCCTGACCGCTGGCTACGTCCCTTCCGTCTTCAAGAGAGCGAGAGTTGCACCCCTTCTGAAAAAACCTACACTCGATCCCTCCGATGTCAACAACTACAGACCAGTATCCCTTCTTTCTTTTCTCTCCAAAACTCTTGAACGTCCTTGGCCAGCTCTCCCGCTATCTCTCTCAGAATGACCTTCTTGATCCAAATCAGTCAGGTTTCAAGACTAGTCATTCAACTGAGACTGCTCTTCTCTGTATCACGGAGGCGCTCCGCACTGCTAAAGCTAACTCTCTCTCCTCTGCTCTCATCCTTCTAGACCTATCGGCTGCCTTCGATACTGTGAACCATCAGATCCTCCTCTCCACCCTCTCCGAGTTGGGCATCTCCGGCGCGGCCCACGCTTGGATTGCGTCCTACCTGACAGGTCGCTCCTACCAGGTGGCGTGGCGAGAATCCGTCTCCACACCACGTGCTCTCACCACTGGTGTCCCCCAGGGCTCTGTTCTAGGCCCTCTCCTATTCTCGCTATACACCAAGTCACTTGGCTCTGTCATAACCTCACATGGTCTCTCCTATCATTGCTATGCAGATGACACACAATTAATCTTCTCCTTTCCCCCTTCTGATGACCAGGTGGCGAATCGCATCTCTGCATGTCTGGCAGACATATCCGTGTGGATGACGGATCACCACCTCAAGCTGAACCTCGGCAAGACGGAGCTGCTCTTCCTCCCGGGGAAGGACTGCCCGTTCCATGATCTCGCCATCACGGTTGACAACTCCATTGTGTCCTCCTCCCAGAGCGCTAAGAACCTTGGCGTGATCCTGGACAACACCCTGTCGTTCTCAACTAACATCAAGGCGGTGGCCCGTTCCTGTAGGTTCATGCTCTACAACATCCGCAGAGTACGACCCTGCCTCACACAGGAAGCGGCGCAGGTCCTAATCCAGGCACTTGTCATCTCCCGTCTGGATTACTGCAACTCGCTGTTGGCTGGGCTCCCTGCCTGTGCCATTAAACCCCTACAACTCATCCAGAACGCCGCAGCCCGTCTGGTGTTCAACCTTCCCAAGTTCTCTCACGTCACCCCGCTCCTCCGCTCCCTCCACTGGCTTCCAGTTGAAGCTCGCATCCGCTACAAGACCATGGTGCTTGCCTACGGAGCTGTGAGGGGAACGGCACCTCAGTACCTCCAGGCTCTGATCAGGCCCTACACCCAAACAAGGGCACTGCGTTCATCCACCTCTGGCCTGCTCGCCTCCCTACCACTGAGGAAGTACAGTTCCCGCTCAGCCCAGTCAAAACTGTTCGCTGCTCTGGCCCCCCAATGGTGGAACAAACTCCCTCACGACGCCAGGACAGCGGAGTCAATCACCACCTTCCGGAGACACCTGAAACCCCACCTCTTTAAGGAATACCTAGGATAGGATAAAGTAATCCCTCTCACCCCCCTCCCCCTGAAAAGATTTAGATGCACTACTGTTCCACTGGAGGTCATAAGGTGAATGCACCAATTTGTAAGTCGCTCTGGATAAGAGCGTCTGCTAAATGACTTAAATGTAATGTAAATGTAGTAGTAGCAGTAGCAGTAGCAGTAGCAGTAGTAGTAGTAGTAGCAGTAGCAGTAGTAGTAGTAGTAGTAGCAGTAGTAGTAATAGTAGTAGCAGTAGCAGTAGTAGTAGTAGTAGTAGAATAAGTAGTAGTAGTAGTAGCAGTAGCAGTAGTAGTAGCAGTAGCAGTAGTAGTAGTAGTAGCAGTAGCAGTAGCAGTAGTAGTAGTAGCAGTAGTAGTAATAGTAGTAGCAGTAGCAGTAGTAGTAGTAGTAGTAGAATAAGTAGTAGTAGTAGTAGCAGTAGCAGTAGTAGTAGTAGTAGTAGTAGTAGCAGTATTGTACACCCCAGGAGGTTGGTGGCACCTTAATTGTGGAGGACAGGCTCATGGTAATTGTGGGAGCGGTATCAGTGTAATGGTCAAACACATGGTTTCCATTTAATTCTCTCTGTTCCAGCCATTATTATGAGCTGTCCTCCCATCAGCAGCCTCCACTGTTCTACACATCCTCCACTGGTTTTGAACTGTCATTTGTCTTACTTTGTAATGTGGAGCAAGAACATATAACCACATTGTCTAGATTAGATTCATATTACTTCCCCAATAGGCATTTTAGGCAGGCTAGCTAATAGTAGTGTAGAATGTTTTCTACTCATTTAGAATCCTCCATGGATTTTGAAGGATTAGGTTTAAAGCACAACTTTGAATTGGATTATGTGTTTGGATAGTATTAGCTGACTGCAGTTGGGCACTCAGTAGTACAGTATGCTCTGTGTGTGTGTCTGTGTGTTTCTGTGCGCGTGTGTGTCTGTGTGTGTGTGTGTCTGTGTCTTTGTGTGGACAGATGCGGTAGCTGTGTACAGAATATTACCACCACCAGTCTTAGTGACAGCGAGAGTCCGGTCATTTGTCACTGTCTGTCCCCAGGTCATTGTCTGAGGGCCACAGTATACCCACTGACCTGAGTGCCACAGTATACCCACTGACCTGAGTGCCACAGTATACCCACTGACCTGAGGGCCACAGTATACCCACTGACCTGAGGGCCACAGTATACCCACTGACCTCAGGGCCACAGTATACCCACTGACCTCAGGGCCACAGTATACCGACTAACCTGAGGACCACAGTATACCCACTGACCTGAGGACCACAGTATACCCACTAACCTGAGGACCACAGTATACCCACTGACCTGAGGGCCACAGTATACCCACTGACCTCAGGGCCACAGTATACCCACTGACCTCAGGGCCACAGTATACCCACTGACCTGAGGGCCACAGTATACCGACTAACCTGAGGACCACAGTATACCCACTGACCTGAGGACCACAGTATACCCACTGACCACAGGGCCACAGTATACCGACTAACCTGAGGACCACAGTATACCCACTGACCTGAGGACCACAGTATACCCACTAACCTGAGGACCACAGTATACCCACTGACCTGAGGGCCACAGTATACCCACTGACCTCAGGGCCACAGTATACCCACTGACCTCAGGGCCACAGTATACCCACTGACCTGAGGACCACAGTTTACCCACTGACCTGAGGGCCACAGTATACTGGCTAACCTGAGGACCACAGTATACCCACTGACCTGAGGACCACAGTATACCCACTAACCTGAGGACCACAGTATACCCACTGACCTGAGGACCACAGTATACCCACTAACCTGAGGACCACAGTATACCCACTGACCTGAGGGCCACAGTATACCCACTGACCTGAGGACCACAGTATACCCACTAACCTGAGGACCACAGTATACCCACTGACCTCAGGGCCACAGTATACCGACTAACCTGAGGACCACAGTATACCCACTAACCTGAGGACCACAGTATACCCACTAACCTGAGGGCCACAGTATACCCACTGACCTGAGGGCCACAGTATACCCACTGACCTGAGTGCCACAGTATACCCACTGACCTGAGGGCCACAGTATACCCACTAACCTGAGGGCCACAGTATACCCACTGACCTGAGTGCCACAGTATACCCACTGACCTGAGGTCCGCAGTATACCCACTGACCTGAGGACCACAGTATACCCACTAACCTGAGGGCCACAGTATACCCACTGACCTGAGTGCCACAGTATACCCACTGACCTGAGTGCCACAGTATACCCACTAACCTGAGGGCCACAGTATACCCACTGACCTGAGGGCCACAGTATACCCACTGACCTGAGGGCCACAGTATACCCACTGACCTGAGGGCCACAGTATACCCACTGACCTGAGGGCCACAGTATACCCACTGACCTGAGGGCCACAGTATACCCACTAACCTGAGGACCACAGTATACCCACTAACCTGAGGACCACAGTATACCCACTGACCTGAGGACCACAGTATACCCACTGACCTGAGGGCCACAGTATACCCACTGACCTGAGGGCCACAGTGACTCCTATATAATAATGTTTGTTTCTGTCCATCGTTTTTTCACCTCTTGTTCTCTGTACATCATGGAGACTTTACCATAGTCATACAATCAAGAGTTTTGTGTTGCTCCTGAGGGACAGTCATTTTCTGCATGTCACCTCTTCTCTTCATAATGAACAGTAGCCTAGGCTCTATATTCACTCCACATTCAGAAAATGAAGGCCTTTTTTGCCTTTACCTCCCTTCTCACCTCATTTGCTCACATTGTATATAGACTTGTTTATACTGTATTATTGACTGTATGTTTGTTTTACTCCATGTGTAACTCTGTGTCGTTGTATCTGTCGAACTGCTTTGCTTTATCTTGGCCAGGTCCCAATTGTAAATGAGAACTTGTTCTCAACTTGCCTACCTGGTTAAATAAAGGTGAAATAAAAATAAATAAAAATAAATATATATATACGATGGTTACTCTGAAACTCAACCCTGAGGTGGTCTATGACTAGTTCCTCCTGACCGTGTGATCTGGTCAGGACACACTCTGTGCCAGGTTATACGGGCCTGGGAATGAACTATAACTAAGATCTCTTGTGTTTTTACACATGATGATGTTTATTGTCATGAGTCTTGTCATGAGTATTGTCATGATATTTCCCCTTAAATAGGCCAGCTGCAAAGTCAATATTGGCTATATTGTGAAAAGTTATGAAAACAAAAATGTGCTTTTTGGTCGTAAAAAAATGTGCTTTTTGGTCGTAATTTTAAGGTTAGGGTTATGCATTAGGGTTAGCAGTGTGGTTACGGTTATGGTTAGGCTTAAAATCAGATTTTGTGACTTCATGGCTGTGCCAGTTAGTGACCACTGTGCAGAACTGCCTCTAGAACAATATTCATGACGAAAAACGTTAACCTGCTGTTTTTACGGTGCTCTTTAAATGCCACTCACAATATTACCTCTGAAAATCTATCTGTAATGGAAGGCTTTCTGAAACACCTTTGTTACAACACTACAAAGGATGGGTTGGAAAAGTCTAGATAGTAACGGCTGGCTTTAGAGATACCAGAGGATTGGGAGCAGTGTTAGAGCCTCATTATGTTCATGTACGTCAGTCTCTTCCCGCTGCCAAAAAATACAGAACAAACCTTTTTGGAGGGTGGAATTAATCGTGTGTACGTGTTAATGTGTGTGTTCTGTGATGATGTGGTGTACTCCAGCCTGAGTGTGTGTGTGTGTGTTCTGTGATGACGTGGTGTCCTCCAGCCTGAGTGTGTGTGTGTGTGCGGTTTTGTGACGATTGAGTGGTGTACTCCAGCCTGCCTCGTCGCCATGGGATTATCCTCTAAGCAGTTTCAACAACATTATTATTATTATTTTAAAGTGTGTGTGTGTGTGTGTGTGTGTGTGTGTGTGTACCTGGCCTCCGCTGCCACAATCCACACACTCACGCATGTGCGTGGGCAAACACACACACCCATGGAGACACGCACACACACACGTTACAACAAGCCACCCGGCCATGCAAACAAACGGTGAAAGTCTAACTGCAATCCCATTTAAATTGTGGAATCTGGGCTGGGTGAAATCCCAAATGAAAACACAACAGGCGGTGACCTAGACAGCTCTTTTAATGCTTTCATCTGTTGTTGCTTATTTTAGGACATTGTCTAAATCACAGCCAGCCGCTGTTGTGTGTGTGTGTGTGTGTATGTGTGTGTGTGTGCATGTGTGTGTGTGTGTGTGCATATGTGTGTGTGTGTGTGTGTGTGTGTGTGTGTGTGTGTGTGTGTGTGTGTGTGTGTGTGTGTGTGTGTGTGTGTGTGTGTGTGTGTGTTTACAGTGTCAAAAAAATAAATCCTCACGAAAACAAGCAGGTTCTTACTAGTGCCTATTAAAATGAGATTGATGCCCCAACCTTCCTTTATTTGTGTTGTCACAACATTGTCACATGGTAGTGTCATTATAAACAACCTTCTCACAACCAAGGGGTGAATATTATTTATAGATCAGAGCATTGGAATGATAATTCAATTCAGTGATATAGTAGTCAATCATCAACCTGGGTTGTATTTGCTACTCACCAACCAGGCGAAAAATGGGTGAAAAAGGGAGGGACAACCTGAATTTGTCCAATAGGAAGCTTGGTTTTGTTTTCTGTTGCAAAACCTTTTGTTACGGTGTATCCTAATGAATTACGAGCCTGATGTAGCCTACCACCAGACATCTCAGACAGAATGACTTTGCAGTATCACATTCAGTATGTGGATTGACATGCGGCATAGGATAGTGCTGGCGGGGCTTCTCCATCCATTTAAGGACAGATAAGTCTGCGGCTAAATCGTGTTTTCTGCCTTGGTAATCACATGTTCTGGATATTGGCTTAAGCTGCTCAGATGATCAGGAGAGAAAGGCTGTGGGAGAAAAGGGTTACAGTGGATGCATCAAAAATAGCACCCTCTTCCCTATCTAGTGCCCAATGGGCCCTGAGTAGACCTTACAGTGAAATGCTTACTTACAAGCCCTTTAACCAAAAATTCAGTTTTAAGAAAATCCCCCAAAAAGTAAGAGATAAGAATAACAAATAATTAAAGAGCAGCAGTAAATAACAATAGCGGGGCTCTATACAGGGTGAACCGGTACAGAGTCAATGTGTCAATGTCCGGGGGCACTGGTGTCGAGGTAATTGAGGTACTTATGTACATGCAGGTAGAGTTATTAAAGTGGCTATGCATAGATAATAACAGAGAGTAGTAGCAGTGTGGGAGTGGGGGGGGGGGGGGGGCAATGCAAGTAGTCTGGGTAGCCATTTGATTAGCTGTTCAGGAATCTTATGGCTTAGGGTAGAAGCTGTTTAGAAGCCTCTTGGACCTAGACTTGGCGCTCAGGTACCGCTTGCATTGCGGTATCAGAGAGAACAGTCTATAATTAGGGTGGTTGGAGGCTTTGACCATTTTTAGGGCCTTCCTCTGACACCGCCTGGTATAGATGTCCTCTTTTATTTATTTATTTTTATTTCACCTTTATTTAACCAGGTAGGCTAGTTGAGAACAAGTTCTCATTTGCAACTGCGACCTGACCAAGATAAAGCGGAGCAATTTGACACATACAACAACAGAGAGTTACACATGGAATAAACAAAACATACAGTCAATAATACAGTAGAACAAAAGAAAACAAAAAGTCTATATACAGTGAGTGCAAATGAGGTAAGTTAAGGAAATAAATAGGCCATGGTGGCGAAGTAATTACAATATAGCAATTAAACACTGGAATGGTAGATTGGCAGAAGATGAATGTGCAGGTAGAGATACTGGGGTGCAAAGGAGCAAAATAAATAAATAAATAGGAATTGGCTTTGGGGGTGACCAGTGAGATATATCTGCTGGAGCGCGTGCTACGAGTGGGTGGCAGGAAGCTTTTCCCCGGTGATGTACTGGGCCGTATGCACTACCCTCTGTAGTGCCGTGCGATCGGAGGCCGAGCAGTTGTCACAGCAGGCAGTGATGCAACCCGTCAGGATGCTCTCGATGGTGCAGCTGTAAAACATTTTTGAGGATCTGAGGACCCATGCCAAATCTTTTCAGTCTCCAGGGGGAATAGGTTTTGTTGTGCCCTCTTCACAACTGTCTTGGTGTGCTTGGACCATGTTAGTTTGTTGGTGATGTGGACACCAAGGAACTTGAAACTCTCAACCTGTTCCACTGCAGCCCCGTCGATGAGAATGGGGGCATGCTTGGTCCTCCTTTTCCTGTAGACCACAATCTGTAGTCCACAGTCCACAATCCTGTAGTCCACAATCCCTATAGGCTGTCTCATCGTTGTCGATGATCAGGCCTACCACTATTGTGTCATCAGCAAACTTAATGATGGTGTTGGAGTCGTGCCTGGCCGTGCAGTCATGAGTGAACAGGGAGTATAGGAGGGGACTGAGCACGCACCCCTGAGGGGCCCCCATGTTGAGGATCAGCGTTGTGGATGTGTTGTTACATACCCTTACCACCTGGTGGTGCCCCGTCAGGAAGTCCAGGATCCAGTTGCAGAGGAAGGTGTTTAGTCCCAGGGTCCTTAGCTTAGCGATGAACGTTGAGGGCACTATTGTGTTGAATGCTGAGCTTTAGTCAATGAATAGCATTCTTACATGGGTGTTCTTTTTGTCCAGGTGGGAAAGGGCAGTGTGGAGTGCAATAGACATTGCATCATCTGCGGATCTGTTGGTGCGGTATGCAAATTGGAGTGGGTCTAGGGTTTCTGGGATAATGGTGTTGATGTGAAAAATGACCAGCCTTTAAAAGCATTTCATGGCTACAGACGTGAGTGCTACGGGTCGGTAGTCATTTAGGCAGGTTATCTTAGTGTCCTGGGTACAGGGACTATGGTGGTCTGCTTTAAACATGTTGGTATTACAGACTCAGACAGGGAGAGGTTGAAAATGTCAGTGAAGACACTTGCCAGTTGCTCAGTGCATGCTCAGAGTACACGTCCCGGTAATCCGTCTGGCCCAGCGGCCTTGTGAATGTTGACCTGTTTAAAGGTCTTACTCACATCGGCTGCGGGGAGCGTGATCACACAGTCGTCAGGATCAGCTGATGCTCTCATGCATGTTTCAGTTTTACTTGCCTCGAAGCGAGCATAGAAGTTATTTAGCTCATCTGGTAGGCTCGTGTCACTGGTCAGCTCTCGGCTGTGCTTCCCTTTGTATTATGCCTTGACTTCACAGTAGTGGATCCATCTCCTTTAACTAGCAATACATTATGCTCTAACATACAGTAATAGGCCATGTGAGTGCATATGTAATCCTTGCTTTAACTAGTGAACGCACCAATTTGTAAGTCGCTCTGGATAAGAGCGTCTGCTAAATGACTTAAATGTAAAATGTAAATGTAGTCTGTAATAGTTTGCAAGCATTTCCCTGCCACATCTGATGAGCGTCGGAGCCGGTGTAGTACGATTCGATCTTAGTCCTGTATTGATGTTTTTCCTGTTTGATGGTTCGTCAGAGGGCATAGCGGGATTTCTTATAAGCTTCCGAGTTAGAGTCCCGCTCCTTGAAAGCAGCAGCTCTATACTTTAGTACTTTAGCTCAGTGCAAATGTTGCCTGTAATCCATGGCTTCTGGTTGGGATATGTACGTACAGTCACAGTGGGGACGACGTCTTCGATGCACTTATTGATAAAGCCAGTGACTTATGTGGTGTACTCCTCAATGCCATCGGAAGAATCCCAGAACATATTCCAGTCTGTGCTAGCAAAACAGTCCTGCAGTTTAGCATCTGCTTCATCTGACCACTTTTTTATAGACCGAGTAACTGGTGCTACCTGCTTTAATCTTCGCTTGTAAGCAGGAATCAGGAGGAAAGAGTTATGGTCAGATTTTCCAAATGGAGGGCGAGGGAGAGCTTTGTACGTGTCTCTGTGTGTGGAATAAATGTGGTCTAGAATTATTTTTCCTCAGGTTGCACATTTAACATACTGATAGAAATGAGGTAAAACTGATTTAAGTTTCCCCGCATTCAAGTCCCCGGCCACTAGGAGCTTCGCCTCCGGATGAGCATTTTCCTGTTTGCTAATGGCGGAATACAGCTCATTGAGTGAGGTTTTAGTGCCAGCCTCAGTCTGTGGTGGTATGTAGACAGCTATGAAAAATACAGATGAAAACACTATAGATAGATAGTGTGGTCTACAGCTTATCATGAGATACTCTACCTCAGGCGAGCAAAACCCTGAGACTTTCTTAGATATTGTGCATCAGCTATTGTTAACAAATATGCATAGGCCCCTGCCCCATGTCTTACCAGAGGCTGCTGTTTTGTCCTGCCGATAGAGTGTATAACCCGCCAGCTGTATGTTCTTATTGTCATCGTTGAGCCACGACTCGGTGAAACATAAGATATTGCAGTTTGGTAGGATGGTTGGTAGGATATACGTGCTTTCAGTTTGTCCCATTTATTTTCCAGCGAATGAACGTTAGCTAGCAGAATGGATAGCAAGGGCAGATTAGCCACTCGCCACAAGGCATCCTGATCTCTTTCCGCGAAACCTACACTACCGTTTAAAGGTTTGGGGTTACTTAGAAATGTCCTTGTTTTAGAAAAATCAAAAACAATTTTGTTCATTAAAATAAAATACAATTGTTCAGAAATACAGTGTAGACAGTGTTAATGTTGTAAATGACTATTGTAGCTGGAAATGGCAGATTTTTATGGAATATCTATATAGGCGTACAGAGGCCCATTATCAGCCACCATCACTCCTATGTTCCAATGGCACACTGTGTTAGCTTATCCAAGTTTATCATTTTAAAATGCTAATTGAAAGCCCTTTTGCAATTATGTTAGCACAGCTGAAAACTGTTGTCCTGATTAAAGAAGCAATAAAACTGGCCTTCTTTAGACTAGTTGAGTATCTGGAGAATCAGCATTTGTGGGTTCGATTACAGCCTCAAAATGGCCAGAAACAAAGAACTTTCTTCTGAAACTCGTCAGTCTTTTCTTGTTTTGAGAAATGAAGGCAATTTCATGCGAGAAATTGCCAAGAAACTGAAGATCTCGTACAACGCTGTGCACTACTTCCTTCACAGAACAGCGCAAACTGTCTCTAACCAGAATAGAAAGAGGAGTGGGAGGCCCAGGTGCACAACTGATCAAGAGGACAAGTACATTAGAGTGTCTATTTTGAGAAACAGATGCCTCACAAGTCCTCAACTGGCAGCTTCATTAAATCGTTCCCGCAAAACACCAGTCTCAACGTCAACAGTGAAGAGGCAACTCCGGCGACTCCGGGATGAACACAGGAGTGATGGTTGCTGATACTGAGCCTCTGTACACCTATGTAGATATTCCATAAAAAAATTGCCGTTTCCAGCTACAACAGTCATTTACAACATTAGCAATGTCTACACTGTATTTCTGATCAATTTGATGTTATTTTAATGGACAGAAAAATGTGCTTTTCTTTCAAAAACAAGGAAATTTCTAAGTGACCCCAAACTTTTGAACGGTAGTGTACTTTTCCTTTTCCAGCGAATCACAGGGATCTGGGCCTGGTCGGGTGTCTGTAGTATATCCCTCGTGTCCAACTAATTGAAGAACTCCTCGTCCAATTTGAGGTGAGTAATCCCAGTTCTGATGTCCAGAAGCTCTTTTTGGTCGTAAGAGACGGTAGCAGAAACATTATGTACAGAACAACTTACGAACAACGCGAAAAAACAAACAAAATAAGCATGGTTGGTTAAGAGCCGATAAGACGACGGCCCTACCCTCCGGCGCCATCTTGCTTGTCAGTGGATGCACTACAAAGGGAATAGGGTGCCATTTGGGACACAGAGAGTGTGTGAA
Organism: Oncorhynchus nerka; assembly: GCF_034236695.1. Taxonomy (NCBI): domain Eukaryota; kingdom Metazoa; phylum Chordata; class Actinopteri; order Salmoniformes; family Salmonidae; genus Oncorhynchus; species Oncorhynchus nerka. The sequence goes on from NC_088410.1 coordinate 28,659,035, forward strand.
GCCCCAGTGGTAATGCAGACGGTCTGGCAGTAGTCACAGAGGGACAGGGTTTATTAGGTTGAGTGGAGGTTTTCTGACAATACTCTGTAGGTGTGAAAAGCATTTTTCACTTCCGTCTCCCCTCTCTCCCTCTCTCCCTCTCTCTTCCTTCACCCTCCCGTGCAAAGGGGAAGCCTGTGGTTCAACAGCCTCTCTCTCTGTGTGACCTTGGGATATACTCCCCTTTGACTTGAGCTCTAAATATAGCAGCAGACCAATACCTCCCCTCCTGTTTACCCCGATACCTTTCCACTGCATTCAGACACACACACATTTCATTCATTTAGCAGATGCTCTTATCCAGAGTGACTTACAGGAGAACTTAGGGTTAAGTGCCTTGCTCAAGGGAACATCAACAGATTTTTCACCTAGTTGGCTCTGGGATTCGAAACCAGTGACCTTTTGGTTACTGGCCCAACGCTCTTAACCGCTAGGCTACCTGCCACCCTCACATACACACACACACCTGTGTGCAAGCGTTCAAACACACACACACCTACACGCACACACATCTGCGCACACACACACGCATTCCAGAAATAAACTAATTTCAACGTCCCATCTAGCTGTCAATCATTGTTGAATGCTGAATTGTCTCTCTGAAATTGAATTGATCTAAATTGAGATTTTAGTTTCTGATAAATTTTTCCCATGATATTACTTTCTCTAGAGTATTGCTTTATTTATGGATGCTCTTATTGTATTTTGGGGGTCCAAGGTGAGCTTCTACTTTATTGAAAAGATATACAGTACTGACTGACTGGCTGATGGAACCTATTTTTTTGTGCATATTGAGACAACTATTTTACAATCTGTACAATACTGTATTGGTTGTAGAGAAAGCATCCATTAGATTGAAGTCATATTGCTGCCCTAGAATGTCTATAGTGACAGAACAATTACTGTAGTCTGGCCTCTGCTCTGATGTATGTGTGTGTGTGTGTGTGTGTGTGTGTGTGTGTGTGTGTGTGTGTGTGTGTGTGTGTGCGTCTGTGTGCTCCTCTCTCTCTCTAGTCTCCACGCTCAGTCTGTCAGGGAAAAGTACCAGGATGTTTCTCCCTCTTCCTAATTGGTCGAAAGTGTTGAATCACCTGTCTGAGGAGTAGCACCATCACAAAGCCTTGTTTCAGAACACACACACACACACACACACACACACACACACACACACACACACACACACACACACACACACACACACAGAGTAGATTAGAGAGAGAGAGTGTGTTGTCACTCTTCCTCTCTCCTCTTCCTCCTCTCAAGTCTGCCAAAAGATGCCACACTCACAAGCTACGTTCATGTGCAAACAAATTCGTAGCTGATAGTTTAAGCTACAGGAAATCCAACATTTTGTCACTGATTCTTTGTTTGGAGATATGGGAGTGTTTGGCAGACATTTGTCACATGGATTAGTATAATCAGAAAGTATTAGATGTTCTTAACATATACCTTACCTCTTGCACTTCGGAGATGTAGCTATTTAACAGAGCTGGTTTGGAACTACGCACACTCGTGTGCTGAGTAACCTTGCCTAAGACCTGAAGACTCAGAGGGCTAACATCAGAGGACCAACATAATCTCATGGTACCCAGGAGACCGGGTTTGAATTACGGTCTTTCATTTTCTATTTGTTTGTGTTCACGTCCAGGACACATAACCTTATAGCAACAACCGACGTACCTTCGGAGCACACATTATAGCAAGAGTGTTATTAAACATTTTCCTGATAACCCTCATTAACCTTAATGTCTGCTCCCTTTGGACAACTGTGTGGGTGCATGCATGCGTTCATGACAATGTGTGTGTGTGTGTGTTTAACACAGAGATGTTTAGCAAATTACTATTCATATTAAACTAAAAAATATATATTTTAGGTGTCGTTCTCACAGGTTTCCACTTTTTGAGTGGCACTTCAGTGTGAAAATGACATGGAGAGTTGAATTGTAGCTAAACTATATTGAAGAGTAAGTCCAGATATCGTGATCTTTACAGATTAAAACCAGGCATTTCTTAGTTAAAGGCCTCAACTGTCACCTTTACACCCCTGCCCTGTGGTCAGTAGTGGAGGGGACCAACTCCAAGCATTTGCTCCCAGACCCCATCGCAAGCTCCTGAGATATGTGATAACTGTTCCAGTGTCAGGCCTGGGCCGTTGACACGCAATCTCATTCCAGTGACAGAGAGAATAGACTGTCAGTGTCCCCCCTGGTCTTCTCTCTCCCCCGGTGTGGCGTGCCAATGAGAGATGGACCAGTGGGCAGAGACAAATCAGACATGACGGAGAGGGGGGGGTTGAGAGAGGTTGAAGAGAGGGGAGAGAGGAGGGAGAGAGGGAAGAGAGGAGGGAGAGAGGTTGAAGAGAGGGGAGAGAGGAGGGAGAGATGTTGAAGAGAGGGGAGAGAGATGGGAGAGAGGGGATAGAGGATGGGAGAGGGGAGAGAGGATGGAAAGAGGGGAGAGAGGATGGGGAGGGGGCTGAGAGAGGGGAGGGAGATGGAAGAGAGGGTAGAGAGGAGGGAGAGAGGGGAGAGAAGTTGAAGAGATGGCAGAGGGGGGGAGGGAGAGAGAGGATGGAGAGAGAGGATGGAGAGAGGGGAGAGAGAGGGGAGCGGGGGGTTGAGAGAGGCGAGAGAGGGTAGAGAGGAGGGAGAGAGGAGGGAGAGAGGGGGAGAGAGGTCGAAGAGAGGAGAGAGGAGGGAGAGGGGGAGAGAGGGGGTTGAGAGAGGGGAGAGAGGTTGAAGAGAGGAGGGAGAGAGGGAGGGTGGGAGAGAGGTGGGTGAGATGGGAGAGGGGAGAGAGGAGGGAGAGAGGATGGAGAGAGGGGAGAGAAGTTGAAGAGAGGGTAGAGAGGAGGGAGAGGGGGAGAGAGGAGGGAGAATGGTGAGAGAGGAGTTAGAGAGGTGAGAGAGGAGGGAGAGAGGGGAGAGGAGGGAGAGAGGGGGAGGAGGGAGAGAGGAGCGAGAGAGGATGGAGATAGGGGAGAGAGGATGGAGAGTGGGGAGAGAGGATGGAGAGTGGGGAGAGAGGGGAGAGAGGATGGAGAGAGGGGAGAGAGGAGGGAGATAGGGGAGAGAGGATGGAGAGTGGGGAGAGAGGATGAGGATAGGGGAGAGAGGATGGAGAGAGGAGAGAGATGCGGGAGATAGGGAGAGATGATGGATAGAGGGGAGAGAGGATGGAGAGAGGGGAGAGAGGATGGAGAGAGGGGAGAGATGATGGAGAGAGGGGACAGAGGGGAGAGAGAGGGGAGGAGAGGATGGAGACAGGGGAGGAGAGGATGGAGAGAGGGGAGGGGGAGAGAGGAGGGAGAGAGGGGAGGGGGTTGAGAGAGGGGAGAGAGGTTGAAGAGAGGGGAGAGAGGGGAGAGAGGTTGAAGAGAGGGGAGAGAGGATGGAGAGAAGATAGAGAGAGGGGAGGGGTGGCTGAGAGAGGGGAGAGAGGTTGAAGAGAGGGTAGAGAGGAGGGAGAGAGGGGAGAGAGGTTTAAGCGAGGGGAGAGGGGAGGGAGAGAGGGGGAGAGGAGGGAGAGGGGAGAAATGGGAGAGGATTGAGAGAGGGGAGAGGGGAGAGGGGGGTTGAGAGAGGGAGAGAATTTGAAGAGAGGGTAGAGAGAGGGGAGAGAGGAGCGAGAGAGGTGAGAGAGGAGTTAGAGAGGTGAGAGAGGGAAGAGAGGAGAGAGAGGGGGGAGGAGGGAGAGAGGAGCGAGAGAGGATGGAGATAGGGGAGAGAGGATGGAGAGAGGGGAGTGAGGATGGAGATAGGGGAGAGAGGACGGAGAGAGGGGAGAGAGGGGAGGAGAGGATGGAGAGAGCATGGAGAGAGGGGAGGAGAGGATGGAGATAGGGGAGAGAGTGGAGATATAGGCATCAATTCCAGCTGAGAAATTACCTGGAGGAATATTTCAATTTTTTCAGAATTTGAAGACCTGGAGGTGACCTTGACTTGATGTTTTAGAGAAAGTACTTTTTGTCATTTCTGGTAGATGGATACAGTTAAAAGCAGTTCAATTCATATGATCTTCAGCATTGCTCATCTTGGATGTTATTACCAGGTTGTGACAGTTTGTGTCATTCCTGGTGGGCAAGAAGTAGTTCAATTAATGTCAACCTGAATGTCATCCATCTTGGAAGAGACGTTCACAACGAGTGTCTGAACTCATCTTGCTTTCACATTCTCTGTTGCTTGCCAACTGGCTTCCGCTGCTGTTAACAATGCTATCTTGACCAGCATCAGTATGTTATCTAACAGTTTGATCAATGATCAAGGGACACCTCCCAGAGTTATATTGTCTCCAGTAACAACATCTATCTGGTCTCACCAAAGTCAGATACCATCTATCACAACATAACAGGGACGGGAAGATAGATAACACATCATTAAAGGTACAGTATGGGATCTGGGAATCTGTTCCTCAGTTCAATTCAGGGTTGCCGTTTTGTTTTTTGTTTTAAATCCCAGAATGTAGCTAAGATAACGTAGAATGTCAAAGCTAAGCACCGACCACATTATTATACATTTTTATCACATCCCCTCAATGTAGCTTCTAATCTTTTCAGTGCCTGGGGCGTTCATTATCTCTTTGTTTTAATGATTTCTATGTTTCAGATAAGATGGTATGTACAGTTGAAGTCGGAAGTTTACATCCACTTTAGCCAAATACACTTAAACTCGGTTTTTCACAATTCCTGACATTTAATCCTACTAACAATTCCCTGTCTTAGGTCAGTTAGGATCACCACTTTAAGATTGTGAAATGTCAGAATAATAGTAGAGAGAATGATTTATTTCAGCTTTTATTTTTTTCATCACATTCCCAGTGAGTCAAAAGTTTACATTCACTCAATTAGTATTTGGTAGCTTTGCCTTTAAATGGTTTATCTTGAGTCAAACATTTCAGGTAGCCTTCCACAAGCTTAAGTTAGGTGAATTTTGACCCACTCCTTCTGACAGAGCTGGTGTAACTGAGGTAGGTTTGTTGGCCTCCTTGCTCGCACACGCTTTTTCAGTTCTGCCCACAAATTTTCTATAGGATTGAGGTCAGGGCTTTGTGATGGCCACTCCAATACCTTGACTTTGTCCAATTGTCCATTTAACTTCCTGACTGATGTCTTGAGAAGTTTCTTCAATATGTCCACATAATTTTCCTTCCTCATGTCACCATCTATTTTGTGAAGAGCACCAGTTCCTCCTGCAGCAAAGCATCCCCACAACATGATGCTGCCACCCCCGTGCTTCACGGTTGGGATGGTGTTCTTCGGCTTGCAAGCCTCCCGCTTTTTCCTCCAAACATAACAATGGTCATTATGGCCAAACAATTCTGTTTTTGTTTCATCAGACCAGAGGACATTTCTCCAAAAAGTACGATCTTTGTCCCCATGTGCAGTTGCAAACCGTAGTCTGGCTTTTTTTATGGAGGTTTTGGAGCAGTGGTTTCTTCCTTGCTGAGCGGCCTTTCAGGTCATGTCGATATAGGACTTGTTTTACTGTGGATATAGATACTTTTGTACCTGTTTCCTCCAGCATCTTCACAAGGTCCTTTGCTGTTGTTCTGAGATTGATTTGCACTTTCCACACCAAAGTACATTAATCTCTAGGAGAAAGAACACGTCACCTTCCTGAGCGGTATGATGGCTGCGTGGTCCCATGGTGTTTATACTTGCGTACTATTGTTTGTACAGATGAACGTGGTACCTTAAGTCATTTGGAAATTGCTCCCAAGGATGATCCAGACTTGTGGAGGTCTACAATTTATTTTCTGATTTCTTTTGATTTTCCATGATGTCAAGCAAAGAGGCACTGAGTTTGAAGGCAGGCCTTGAAATACATCCACAGGTACACCTCCAATTGACTCAAATGATGTCAATTAGCCTATCAGAAGCTTCTAAAGCCAAGACATCATTTTCTGGAATTTTCCCAAGCTGTTTAAAGGCACAGTCAACTTAGTGTATGTAAACTTTTGACCCACTGGAATTGTGATACAGAGAATTATAAGTGAAATTATCTGTCTGTAAACAATTTTTGGAACAATTAATTGTGTCATGCACAAAGTAGATGTCCTAATCGACTTGCCAAAACTATAGTTTGTTAACAAGAAATTTGTGGAGTGGTTGAAAAACGAGTTTTAATGAGTCCAACGTAAGTGTATGTAAACTTCCGACTTCAACTGTATGTGCTCATCATTTGATCGGGATGGATCTGTGATGTGTCTGAGCCAAATGCCTGTAAGCATAATAATTATGTACATTTTCACGTTTTTTTACTTAAACTTGACATCGGAATGATTGGCATCAAGGTCAAACGCCTGATTTCCTGTGTATGGCTATAGCATACTGTCTGCTTCTCTGTACTGTAGAGAGATTTCTTCCTCTTGATAGGACACCATTACGAGCAGCAGCCTGCAGATAATGGCTACTGTATCTCATTACCCCCCATTGCTAGAGTCCAACTCACTCTTTTCCTCTCCTCTGCACGGTTACAGCCAAATAACATTTACATTTACATTTAAGTCATTTAGCAGACGCTCTTATCCGGAACGTTCGCTGCAGGTGAAACATATAATTGCGAGTGTTTCTTGCTCGACTTTTAGTCAAGAAAATGCTGGCGTGACTTCCGAGGCTCTGATTGTTCTGTCTTTCCAAGGGGAGGTCATGGATACATGACCTTGGTGCTGAGGTTGAGGGATTTTCTGCAGTGCTGTTGTTCAACTGGCGTTTGTCAGGAAGCGTGTGCGCATGTCCACATGCAAGTGTGTGTGTCTTCGTCTGTCCGTGTGTGTGTTGAACTGGCATTCATCAAGAGTACTCCCTAGTTGAGTTGTGCGATCCCCCTCCTGCCTCTTCTCCCAGCGCTGAGATAGGAGTGTGAATCTCACCTCGGCTGCACAGTGTTAGAAGAGCCCTCGTTGATCACAGTGAGAATGAGATGCTATGGGAAAGACAGAGCCGAGGTGCTATCTCTGAAAGACATAGATGTTATATGGGAAGGAGATGTCTTCTGTATCTACTAACGGTTTAGATGTTGCCGTTATGACATCATCGCCACATCTGTCTGCATTGTGTTCATCAGAAGAATGTCTTCGTTTTTTTTCAATTGTGTTTTCTGTCTTTAAAGTGTTTCTTTGGTAGATTACACAAAACTGGCCCTTTAGACCCCAGCTTTAGACTATTGCTGTGATTAGAGGTCGCCTGATTAATCGGAATGGCCGATTAATTAGGGACGATTTCAAGTTTCCTTAACAATCGGAAATCGGTATTTTTGGACACCGATTTGGCCGATTAAAAAAAAAAAATTGTACACCTTTATTTAATCTTTATTTAATTAGGCAAGTCAGTTAAGAACACATTCTTATTTTCAATGACAGCCTAGGAACGGTGGGTTAACTGCCTCGTTCAGGGGCAGAACCACAGATTTTCACCTTGTCAGCTCGGGGGATCCAATCTTGCAACCTTACAGTTAACTAGTCCAACGCTATAACCACCTGCCTCTCATTGCACTCCACAAGGAGACTGCCTGTTATGCGAATGCAGTAAGCCAAGGTAAGTTGCTAGCTAGCATTAAACTTATCTTATAAAAAACTATCAATCAATCAATCATAATCACTAGTTAACTACACATGGTTGATGATATTACTAGTTTATCTCGCGTGTCCTGCGTTCCATATTTACATTTACATTTAAGTCATTTAGCAGACGCTCTTATCCAGAGCGACTTACAAATTGGTGCGTTCACCTTAAGACATCCAGTGGAACAGCCACTTTACAATAGTGCATCTAAATCTTTTAAGGGGGGTGAGAAGAATGACTTTATCCTATCCTAGGTATTCCTGAAAGAGGTGGGGTTTCAGGTGTCTCCGGAAGGTGGTGATTGACTCCGCTGTCCTGGCGTTGTGAGGGAGTTTGTTCCACCATTGGGGGGCCAGAGCAGCGAACAGTTTTGACTGGGCTGCGCGGGAACTGTACTTCCTCAGTGGTAGGGAGGCGAGCAGGCCAGAGGTGGATGAACGCAGTGCCCTTGTTTGGGTGTAGGGCCTGATCAGAGCCTGGAGGTACTGAGGTGCCGTTCCCCTCACAGCTCCGTAGGCAAGCACCATGGTCTTGTAGCGGATGCGAGCTTCAACTGGAAGCCAGTGGAGAGAGCGGAGGAGCGGGGTGACGTGAGAGAACTTGGGAAGGTTGAACACCAGACGGGCTGCGGCGTTCTGGATGAGTTGTAGGGGTTTAATGGCACAGGCAGGGAGCCCAGCCAACAGCGAGTTGCAGTAATCCAGACGGGAGATGACAAGTGCCTGGATTAGGACCTGCGCTGCTTCCTGTGTGAGGCAGGGTCGTACTCTGCGGATGTTGTAGAGCATGAACCTACAAGAACGGGCCACCGCCTTGATGTTAGTTGAGAACGACAGGGTGTTGTCCAGGATCACGCCAAGGTTCTTAGCGCTCTGGGAGGAGGACACAATGGAGTTGTCAACCGTGATGGCGAGATCATGGAATGGGCAGTCCTTCCCGGGAGGAAGAGCAGCTCCGTCTTGCCGAGGTTCAGCTTGAGGTGGTGATCCGTCATCCACACTGATATGTCTGCCAGACATGCAGAGATGCGATTCGCCACCTGGTCATCAGAAGGGGGAAAGGAGAAGATTAATTGTGTGTCGTCTGCATAGCAATGATAGGAGAGACCATGTGAGGTTATGACAGAGCCAAGTGACTTGGTGTATAGCGAGAATAGGAGAGGGCCTAGAACAGAGCCCTGGGGGACGCCAGTGGTGAGAGCGTGGTGAGGAGACAGATTCTCGCCACGCCACCTGGTAGGAGCGACCTGTCAGGTAGGACGCAATCCAAGCGTGGGCCGCGCCGGAGATGCCCAACTCGGAGAGGGTGGAGAGGAGGATCTGATGGTTCACAGTATCGAAGGCAGCCGATAGGTCTAGAAGGATGAGAGCAGAGGAGAGAGAGTTAGCTTTAGCAGTGCGGAGGGCCTCCGTGATACAGAGAAGAGCAGTCTCAGTTGAATGACTAGTCTTGAAACCTGACTGATTTGGATCAAGAAGGTCATTCTGAGAGAGATAGCGGGAGAGCTGGCCAAGGACGGCACGTTCGAGAGTTTTGGAGAGAAAAGAAAGAAGGGATACTGGTCTGTAGTTGTTGACATCGGAGGGATCGAGTGTAGGTTTTTTCAGAAGGGGTGCAACTCTCGCTCTCTTGAAGACAGAAGGGACGTAGCCAGCGGTCAGGGATGAGTTGATGAGCGAGGTGAGGTAAGGGAGAAGGTCTCCGGAAATGGTCTGGAGAAGAGAGGAGGGAATAGGGTCAAGCGGGCAGGTTGTTGGGCGGCCGGCCGTCACAAGACGCGAGATTTCATCTGGAGAGAGATATATAATATAATCTGACTGAGCATACAAGCATACAAGTATCTGACTGAGCGGTGGTAGGCAGCAGCAGGCTCGTAAGCATTCATTCAAACAGCACTTTCGTGTGTTTTGCCAGCAGCTCTTTGTTGTGCGTCAAGCATTGCGCTGTTTATGACTTCAAGCCTGTCAACTCACGAGATGAGTCTGGTGTAACCTATGTGAAAATGCTAACTAGTTAGTGGGGTGCGCACTAATAGCGTTTCAAACTTCACTCGCTCTGAGACTTGGAGTGGTTCTTCCCCTTGCTCTGCATGGGTAACGCTGCTTCGAGGGTGGCTGTTGTCGTTGTGTTCCTGGTTCGAGCCCCGGGAGGAGCGAGGAGAGGTACGGAAGCTATACTGTTACACTGGCAATACTAAAGTGCCTATAAGAACATCCAATAGTCAAAGGTTAACGAAATACAAATGGTATAGAGAGAAATAGTCCTATAATTCCTATATTAACTACAACCTAAAACTTCTTACCTGGGAATATTGAAGACTCATGTTCAAAGGAACCACCAGCTTTTCATATGTTCTCATGTTCTGTGCAAGGAACTTAAACGTTAGCTTTCTTACATGGCACATATTGCACTTTTACTTTCTTCTCCAACACTTTGTTTTTGCATTATTTAAACCAAACTGAACATGTTTCATTATTTATTTGAGGCTACATTGATTGTATTGATGTATTATATTAAGTTAAAATAAGTGTTCATTCAGCATTGTTGTAATTGTCATTATTACAAACATTTTTTGCATTTTTGGTCCTCCAATAATCGGTATCAGTATCGGCGTTGAAAAATCATAATCGGTCTAGGTGTGATTGCCTATTATTCCCATATGAAATAGAACAAAAGCTTTAGATTGAAGGGAAATACAGCGATGCCACAGCTACTGAAGAACTGCATGAGATAGAGATGGCAAAATAAGAATTTAAACAATTAATCTCCTTAGGAAGTGGATAACCAAGGTATTGAGTTGAGACTGCGTGTATCTCGCCCTGACCGTAGAGAACTTTTTATGTCTCTATTTTTGGTTTGGTCAGGGTGTGATTTGGGTGGGCATTCTATGTTCATGTTTCTATGTTTTCTATTTCTTTGTGTTCGGCCAGGTATGATTCTCAATCAGGGACAGCTGTCTATCGTTGTCTCTAATTGGGAATCATACTTAGGTAGCTTTTTTCCCCTCCTTCTGTGTGGGAACTTGGTCTTCGTTTGTGTGCAGATAGTTTGCACAAGGAAGCAGTTCGGTCGTTGTTCTCTTTATTGTTTTGTTTTGTCTAAACTTTCACTTCAGTAATAAAGATTATGTGGAACTCAAGGAACGCTGCGCCTTGGTCTCATCCTTCTTCATACGACGACCGTTACAGTGTGTGTGTGTGTGTGTGTGTGTGTGTGTGTGTGTGTGTGTGTGTGTGTGTGTGTGTGTGTGTGTGTGTGTGTGTGTGTGTGTGTGTGTGTGCGTGATTTGTGGAGAGAAACTCATTAAAGCTAGACACTGGGCACTAGAAGAAACAGTGGTAGAGTGGTGCATTGTGGGATGCTCAGAGGCTAACGTCGGGGTAACACTGTCGTCAACAGTGGGGAGAGGTTGCCAATAACGTGGTCCCTTCCTTGTTTATAATTTATCACCAATGAGAGGTTACCGTGGGCTGCTGTGTTTGTCTCCGAAACTAGGACAACAGCAGTTTATCTTACAAATGTACGCTTCAATATTTAATTTGCCTTTTGAGAGTCATTTCTGAAACATGCCTCTGTACAACTAAGAAGGAAGTGACCATTTTTGAATACAGGGTCGTATTCCTTACGGCACTCAACGAAAACGTTCTGAGACGGAAAACAAAAAAGAGCATTTCTTATTGGATTCTTAATGAGCATTACTTATAAGTCCAAGCAGACACTCCCTGTGTTAGTCTGTTTTCGTCCGTTTGGTGCCTAATGAATACAACCCAGAGTGACCATGAAGTGACCATCTTTGAATGCACAGGGTTATAGCCTATATTAAGCCATGAAATGAGGCAAACAGATTAGCACAATTAGTTGATGCTTGGACAGTAATACAACTATATTGGAATCTGTGAGCTCCCTCTGACACCCGACACTTAGTTATATTTTTAACAATTTCATTTATTCCAAATAAATTAGAGGTTCTTCTCCACCCGAGTGGAGTGGAAGGAGTACTGTTTACTGTGTGTGTTTATTTCCCCCTACTACCCCCCCCCCCCTCCTCCCCCCCAGCATACTGCAAAGATTCAACATTCATATGATCACTGTAAAAATAGGTCCTAAACTGTAATCCGCACGATATGGCGTCTGCACTATGAGTGTGTGCGTCAGTGTGTGCGTCTATTGATGTCTCTGTGTCTCAGTCTGTCTCTTGATTGGAGGCAGTGATAAGTAGAACTGAGATCAGAGGAGCAGCAGAACTGAAGAGAGGCAGGTATCACACACACACACACACACACACACACAGCCCCAGGCATGGTCAACCTCATTAGCCAGCTCCACTCTGGTGAGTTCCACGCTCCAACCACCCACAGTCAAGCTTCCGCAGCCCAGACTGTGTGTGTGTGTGTGTGTGTGTGTGTGTGTGTGTACAGTCGGATACTGAGTCCTGGGCTTAGTAGCAGACAGCCGACAGGTCCTTAAGAAACCAAACTGTGGAATTCACTATCATTCAACTCTTCTGTCACACAATTGAACTGTGCTACGGCGTAAAGATAACATCTTTACTGTATGCTGTAACACAATACAGTATCTTACATTATTAACATATACATTACATACAGAACAGTAGATGTCATGTTTAGCATTCTCATCCTCATCCTATGAGTACTAACCTGAAACAACACCACTGCTGGAGAGCGAGAGAGAGAGAGAGACAGAGAGAGGGGGGAGAGAGAGGGGGAGAGAGAGACAGGGGGAGGGGGAGGAGAGGAGAGGCAGAGGCAGAGAGGAGAGAAATAGAGATACAGAGAGAGAGACAGAGAGCGAGAGAGACAGAGAGGGGGAGAGAGAGAGAGAGAGAGACAGAGGGGGAGAGGGAGAGAGGGGGAGAGAGAGAGAGAGACAGACAGACAGAGAGAGACAGAGAGGGGGAGAGAGACAGAGATAGAGACAGAGAGACAGAGGGGAGAGAGAGAGAGACAGAGAGAGGGGAGAGGGGGAGAGAGAGAGAGAGACAGAGAGAGAGAGAGAGAGAGGGGGAGAGAGACAGAGGGGGAGAGAGAGAGAGAGAGGGGGAGAGAGAGAGAGAGACAGACAGAGAGAGAGAGAGGGTTGGATTGCTACTCCACAACGTTATGTAAAGGAGATAATTCTAGCTTCCTGGAATCACTCTCTCATTCTCACCTGCAAATGTAACACATTTGGATGCCCTGAACAATACATGCAGTACCCTACAGTACAGTACATAGATGCAGTGCAGTGAGTGCATAGTTGCAGATGCATTTCTCCTAAACAATGCCCCAAGGCATCAGTGTTCTTTTTCAGCTTGTACTCCTTTTCCCCTGGTAATGTAGCTGGACAGTTCATGTACTGTAAAGGTTACATTATAACCTATATTCAGCCTAGTGATGCTGTAGGGACATTTTAGTTATGGTAGATGTTCAGCAGCTGGTAGAGCATGACCCCTGTAGCGCCAGGGTAGTGGGTTCGATTCCCGGGAACACCCATACTTAAAATGTATCCAGGCATGACTAAATCGTCTAGTAATTGGCATATATTATTATATATTATATGTAACTGTGTCTGCCTAAGGGGCAGACTGACTGACAGACAGACAGACCGGCCGCTAGCTAAGCGGAAGGTCACTGATCTACAGTGCATCTCAACATGCCTTCCTCTCAGCCGCGCCCCTAAATAATTAATAAAGCCAATTTTTAGGAGATCTGAGGCTCAGAAATGACCTTGTGTTGATCTGGTTCACTTGTTTATTTGGATCCCCATTGGCTCTTGCAGAAGCAGATGCTACTCTCCCAGGGTCCACAAAGAAACACAAAACAGGACAAGTAGCAGAACACTGATACACTGATTTTAAAAGACAATGATATACAAACGATACAACAACAAAAATGATACAGTCAATACAACTAAGCAACAAATGTGTGTGTTAGAGTGTTTCACGGTCCCCAGTAGTTCCATGAGATGTTGTTTAACCCCTGTAAGTCTAAGCCGCTGGGGGAAGGGGGGGTTCTGAGCTGACATATGGAATTGTTTTAATAAGGTCATACCATGGATCATTTAGCTATTTGATTTCGAATTTTCAGACCCTGTTAGGTATCACTCAAACATATCAAATAATGATTTGATAAAATATTGAATTTGGCCTTTACTACTGTAGCCCATAGAAACGCCATGATTAACACATTATCTAGAAGATGTAAGAAAGCTTGGGATATAACCTCTTTTTTTGGGGAGTAGGCACAAAGCTACCTCTATACTTCCAAATGGTATGGGTTACATTCAGACCAGTCCTGTGACACTGTGGGGGTCGTAGAGCAAAACGGAGAACACCTTCGGGTTCGTGAGAAGACAGACTTTTGGGATGTCTCATGTTCTGACAAGCACCGCTGTAGCTCGTCCACCTTCCACCGCAAATACGGAAGGCCGCCAACGGCCGATGCGTTGGATTGAGATGCAGCCCGTGCAAAAATGATATCTCTAGTTTAAACTGAAGGATTTTGATGGAGATTTTTTGTATTATGTTACTTAGATTGTCACACCGGTGAGTAGTTGGAGATGGAAGGGAGTTCCATGTGATCATGGCTCTGTATAAAATGTGCTGTGAATTCGTTTTGGATTTAGGGACTGTGAAGAGACCCCTGGTGGCATGTCTTTAAAAAATAAAAAATATTTAACCTTTATTTAACCAGGTAGGCTAGTTGAGAACAAGTTCTCATTTACAACTGCGACCTGACCAAGGTAAAGCAAAGCAGTGTGTCAGAAACAACGACACAGAGTTACACATGGAACAAACAAGCGTACAGTCAATAAACAATAGGGGAAAAAATAAAGTCTATATACTGTGTGTGCAAATGGCTTGGGGAGGTATGGCAATAAATAGGCCATAGTAGCAAAGCAATTACAATTTAGAAGATTAACACTGGAGTGATAGAGGAGCAGATGATGATGAGCAGATGATGGTGTGTAAGTAGTGATACTGGTGTGCAAAAGAGCAGCAAAGTAAATAAAAACTATATGGTGATGAGGTAGGTAGATTGGGTGGGCTATTTACAGTTGGACTATGTACAGCGGCATCGATCGGTTAGCTGCTCAGATAGCTGATGTTTAAAGTTAGTGAGGGAAATGTAAGTCTTCAGCTTCAGCGATTTTTGTAATTCGTTCCAGTCACTGGCAGCAGAGAACTGGAAGGAAAGGGCGGCCAAAGGAGGTGTTGGCTTTGGGGATGACCAGTGAGATATACCTGCTGGAGCATGTGCGACTTGTAGCGTACAGGTCGCAGTGGTGGGTAGTATATGGGGCTTTGGTGACAGAACGGATGGCACTGTGATAGACTGCATCCACTTTGTTGAGTAAAGTGGTGGAGGCTATTTTGTAAATGACATCGCAGAAGTCGAGGATCGGTAGGATAGTCAGTTTTACGAGGAGTTTAACTTCCTCAACGTGACCATGATAACTGACTGTCCAGTGTTATACCTAGGAGTTTAACTTCCTCAACGTGACCATGATAACTGACTGTCTGGTGTCATACCTAGGAGTTTAACTTCCTCAACGTGACCATGATAACTGACTGTCTGGTGTTATACCTAGGAGTTTAACTTCCTCAACGTGACCATGATAACTGACTGTCTGGTGTTATACCTAGGAGTTTAACTTCCTCAACGTGACCATGATAACTGACTGTCTGGTGTTATACCTAGAGTTTAACTTCCTCAACGTGACCATGATAACTGACTGTCTGGTGTTATACCTAGGAGTTTAACTTCCTCAACGTGACCATGATAACTGACTGTCTGGTGTTATACCTAGGAGTTTAACTTCCTCAACGTGACCATGATAACTGACTGTCTGGTGTTATACCTAGGAGTTTAACTTCCTCAACGTGACCATGATAACTGACTGTCTGGTGTTATACCTAGGAGTTTAACTTCCTCAACGTGACCATGATAACTGACTGTCTGGTGTTATACCTAGGAGTTTAACTTCCTCAACGTGACCATGATAACTGACTGTCTGGTGTCATACCTAGGAGTTTAACTTCCTCAACTTGACCATGATAACTGACGTCCGGTGACTGACTGTCTGGTGTTATACCTAGAGTTTAACTGACATGTCTGATAACTGACTGTGTTCATACCTAGGAGTTTAACTTCCTCAACTTGACCATGATAACTGACTGTCTGGTGTCATACCTAGGAGTTTAACTTCCTCTATTTGACCATGATAACTGACTGTCCGGTATCATACCTAGGAGTTTAACTTCCTCTACGTGACCATGATAACTGACTGTCCCATACCTGTTATACCTACCGTCTGGTGTCATACCTAGGAGTTTAACTTCCTCAACGTGACCATGATAACTGACTGTCTGGTGTTATACCTAGGAGTTTAACTTCCTCAACGTGACCATGATAACTGACTGTCTGGTGTCATACCTAGGAGTTTAACTTCCTCAACGTGACCATGATAACTGACTGTCTGGTGTCATACCTAGAGAGTTTAACTGTCTGGTGTTATACCTCAACTTCCTCAACTTAACGTGACCATGATAACTGACTGTCCAGTGTCATACCTAGGAGTTTAACTTCCTCAACGTGACCATGATAACTGACTGTCCAGTGTCATACCTAGAGTTTAACTTCCTCAACGTGACCATGATAACTGACTGTCTGGTGTCATACCTAGGAGTTTAACTTCTCAACTTGACCATGATAACTGACCGTCCAGTGACCATGATAACGTGACCATGATAACTGACCGTCCGGTGTCATTAGTTTAACTTCCTCCGTGACCATGATAACTGACTGTCTGGTGTCATACCTAGGGAGTTTAACTTCCTCAACGTGACCATGATAACTGACTGTCAGTGTCATACCTAGGAGTTTAACTTCCTCAACGTGACCATGATAACTGACTGTCTGTGTTATACCTAGGAGTTTAACTTCCTCAACGTGACCATGATAACTGACTGTCAGTGTTATACCTAGCAGTTTAACTGACCGTCCTCAACGTGACCATGATAACTGACTGTCTGGTGTCATACCTAGGAGTTTAACTTCCTCAATAACTGACTGTCTGGTGACCAGTTTGATAACTGACTGTCTGGTGTTCGCCTAGAGTTTAACTTCCTGACCATGATAACTGACTGTCAGTGTTATACCTAGGAGTTTAACTTCCTCAACGTGACCATGATAATAAGTGTCATACCTGTTTAACTTCCTCAACTTGACCATGATAACTGACTGTCCAGTTATACCTAGGAGTTTAACTTCCTCAATGTGACCATTACATTTACATTTAAGTCATTTAGCAGACGCTCTTATCAGAAGCGACTTACAAATTGGTGCTTTCACCTTATGACATCAGTGGAACAGCCACTTTACAATAGTGCATCTAGGTCTTTTAAGGGGGGGGGAGGGGAGAAGGATTACTTTATCCTATCCTAGGTATTCCTTAAAGAGGTGGGGTTTCAGGTGTCTCCGGAAGGTGGTGATTGACTCCGCTGTCCTGGCGTCGTGAGGAGTTTGTTCCACCATTGGGGGGCCAGAGCAGCGAACAGTTTTGACTGGGCTGAGGCGGGAACTGTACTTCCTCAGTGGTAGGGAGGCGAGCAGGCCAGAGGTGGATGAGCGCAGTGCCCTTGTTTGGGTGTAGGGCCTGATCAGAGCCTGGAGGTAGTGGTGCCGTTCCCCTCACAGCTCCGTAGGCAAGCACCATGGTCTTGTAGCGGATGCGAGCTTCAACTGGAAGCCAGTGGAGAGAGCGGAGGAGCGGGGTGACGTGAGAGAACTTGGGAAGGTTGAACACCAGACGGGCTGCGGCGTTCTGGATGAGTTGTAGGGGTTTAATGGCACAGGCAGGGAGCCCAGCCAACAGCGGTTGCAGTAATCCAGACGGGAGATGACAAGTGCCTGGATTAGGACCTGCGCCGCTTCCTGTGTGAGCAGGGTCGTACTCTGCGGATGTTGTAGAGCATGAACCTACAGGAACGGGCCACCGCCTTGATGTTGAGAACGACAGGGTGTTGTCCAGGATCACGCCAAGGTTCTTAGCGCTCTGGGGCGAGGACACAATGGAGTTGTCAACCGTGATGGCGAGATCATGGAGCGGGCAGTCCTTCCCGGGAGGAAGAGCAGCTCCGTCTTGCCGAGGTTCAGCTTGAGGTGATGATCCGTCATCCACACTGATATGTCTGCCAGACATGCAGAGATGCGATTCGCCACCTGGTCGTCAGAAGGGGAAAGGAGAAAATTAATTGTGTGTCGTCTGCATAGCAATGATAGGAGAGACCATGTGAGGTTATGACAGAGCCAAGTGACTTGGTGTATAGCGAGAATAGGAGAGGGCCTAGAACAGAGCCCTGGGGACACCAGTGGTGAGCACGTGGTGAGGAGGACAGTTCTCGCCACGCCACCTGGTAGGAGCGACCTGTCAGGTAGGACGCAATCCAAGCGTGGGCCGCGCCGGAGATGCCCAACTCGGAGAGGGTGGAGAGGAGGATCTGATGGTTCACAGTATCGAAGGCAGCCGATAGGTCTAGAAGGATGAGAGCAGAGGAGAGAGAGTTAGCTTTAGCAGTGCGGAGCGCCTCCGTGATACAGAGAAGAGCAGTCTCAGTTGAATGACTAGTCTTGAAACCTGACTGATTTGGATCAAGAAGGTCATTCTGAGAGAGATAGCGGGAGAGCTGGCCAAGGGCGGCACGTTCAAGAGTTTTGGAGAGAAAAGAAAGAAGGGATACTGGTCTGTAGTTGTTGACATCGGAGGGATCGAGTGTAGGTTTTTCAGAAGGGTGCAACTCTCGCTCTCTTGAAGACGGGAGGGGCGTAGCCAGCGGTCAGGGATGAGTTGATGAGCGAGGTGAGGTAAGGGAGAAGGTCACCGGAGATGGTCTGGAGAAGAGAGGAGGGGATAGGGTCAAGCGGGCAGGTTGTTGGGCGGCCGGCCGTCACAAGACGCGAGATGTCATCTGGGAGAGAGGGGAGAAAGAGGTCAGAGCACAGGGTAGGGCAGTGTGAGCAGAACCAGCGGTGTCGTTTGACTTAGCAAGCGAGGATCGGATGTCGTCGACCTTCTTTTCAAAATGGTTGACGAAGTCATCTGCAGAGAGGAGGAGGGGGAGGAGGAGGATTCAAGAGGGAGGAGAAGGTGGCAAAGAGCTTCCTAGGGTTAGAGGCAGATGCTTGGAATTTAGAGTGGTAGAAAGTGGCTTTAGCAGCAGAGACAGAGGAGGAAAATGTAGAGAGGAGGGAGTGAAAGGATGCCAGGTCCGCAGGGAGGCGGGTTTTCCTCCATTTCCGCTCGGCTGCCCGGAGCCCTGTTCTGTGAGCTCGCAATGAGTCGTCGAGCCACGGAGCGGGAGGGGAGGACCGAGCCGGCCTGGAGGATAGGGGACATAGAGAGTCAAAGGATGCAGAAAGGGAGGAGAGGAGGGTTGAGGAGGCAGAATCAGGAGATAGGTTGGAGAAGGTTTGAGCAGAGGGAAGAGATGATAGGATGGAAGAGGAGAGAGTAGCGGGGAGAGAGAAGCGAAGGTTGGGACGGCGCGATACCATCCAGTAGGGGCAGTGTGGGAAGTGTTGGATGAGAGCGAGAGGGAAAAGGATACAAGGTAGTGGTCGGAGACTTGGAGGAGTTGCAATGAGGTTAGTGGAGGAACAGCATCTAGTAAAGATGAGGTCGGCGTATTGCCTGCCTTGTGAGTAGGGGGGAAGGTGAGAGGGTGAGGTCAAAGAGGAGAGGAGTGGAAGAAGGAGGCAGAGAGGAATGAGTCAAAGGTAGACGTGGGGAGGTTAAAGTCGCCCAGAACTGTGAGAGGTGAGCCGTCCTCAGGAAAGGAGCTTATCAAGGCATCAAGCTCATTGATGAACTCTCGAGGGAACCTGGAGGGCGATAAATGATAAGGATGTTAAGCTTGAAAGGGCTGGTAACTGTGACAGCATGGAATTCAAAGGAGGCGATAGACAGATGGGTAAGGGGAGAAAGAGAATGACCACTTGGGAGAGATGAGGATCCCGGTGCCACCACCCCGCTGACCAGAAGCTCTCGGGGTGTGCGAGCACGTGGGCGGACGAAGAGAGCAGTAGGAGTAGCGGTGTTGTCTGTGGTGATCCATGTTTCCGTCAGAGCCAAGAAGTCGAGGGACTGGAGGGAGGCATAGGCTGAGATGAACTCTGCCTTGTTGGCCGCAGATCGGCAGTTCAGAGGCTACCGGAGACCTGGAACTCCACGTGGGTCGTGCGCGCTGGGACCACCAGATTAGGGTGGCTGCGGCCATGCGGTGTGGAGCGTTTGTATGGTCTGTGCAGAGAGGAGAGAACAGGGATAGACAGACACATAGTTGACAGGCTAGAGAAGAGGCTACGCTAATGCAGAGGAGATTGGAATGACAAGTGGACTACACGTCTCGAATGTTCAGAAAGTTAACTACGTAGCAAGAATCTAATTGACTAAAATGATTAAAATGATAGAGTACTGCTGGGGTAGGCTAGCTGCGTTGTTGACACTACCCTAATCCAAGTCGTACCGTTGAGTGTGAAGTTTCTACAATGCTGCTTATCGGGAGCTAGCTGGCTAGCTAGCAGTGTTGGTTACGTTACGTTGCGTTAGGAGAACGACAATAGCTGGCTAGCTAACCTAGAAAATCGCTCTAGACTACACAATTATCTTTGAAACAAAGACGGCTATGTAGCTAGCTATGTAGCTAGCTACGATCAAACAAATCACACCGTTGGGACTGTAATGAAATGAAATGAAAAAGTGATACTACCTGTGGAGCGACGCGGAATCGACCGGAATGCGAAAGTTCTATTCAGTAGACGTTGGCTGGCTATTGGCTAGCTAGGAGTGTCTCCTACGTTAAGGACGACAAAATAGCTGGCTAGCTAACCTCGGTGAATTAAGATAATCACTCTAAGACTACACACTCTAAACTACACAATTATCTTGGATGCGAAGACAGCAAAGACAACTATGTAGCTATCTAATACTACACTAATCAAGTCGTTCGGTTGAGTGTGATAGTTACTACAGTGCTACGGTAGCCGGTGAACGTATGCTAGCTGGCTAGCTGCTAGGCAGATAGGAGGGCGACGAAATACGATAATAACGCAATTATCACTCTAAGACTCCACACTCTAAGCTACACAATTATCTTGGATACGAAGACAGCAAAGACAACTATGTAGCTAGCTATGTAGCTAGCTAACACTACACTAATCAAGTCGTTCAGTTGAGTGTGATAGTTACTACAGTGCTACGGTAGCCGGTGAACGTATGCTAGTATAACTGACTGTCTGGTGTTATACCTAGGAGTTTAACTTCCTCAACTTGACGTGACCATGATAACTGACTGTCTGGTGTTATACCTAGGAGTTTAACTTCCTCAACGTGACCATGATAACTGACTGTCTGGTGTTATACCTAGGAGTTTAACTTCCTCAACGTGACCATGATAACTGACTGTCTGGTGTTATACCTAGGAGTTTAACTTCCTCAACGTGACCATGATAACTGACTGTCTGGTGTTATACCTAGGAGTTTAACTTCCTCAACGTGACCATGATAACTGACTGTCCAGTGTTATACCTAGCAGTTTAACTTCCTCAACGTGACCATGATAACTGACTGTCTGGTGTTATACCTAGCAGTTTAACTTCCTCAACTTGACCATGATAACTGACTGTCTGGTGTCATACCTAGCAGTTTAACTTCCTCAACGTGACCATGATAACTGACTGTCTGGTGTTATACCTAGGAGTTTAACTTCCTCAACGTGACCATGATAACTGACTGTCTGGTGTCATACCTAGGAGTTTAACTTCCTCAACGTGACCATGATAACTGACTGTCTGGTGTTATACCTAGGAGTTTAACTTCCTCAACTTGACGTGACCATGATAACTGACTGTCTGGTGTTATACCTAGGAGTTTAACTTCCTCAACGTGACCATGATAACTGACTGTCTGGTGTCATACCTAGGAGTTTAACTTCCTCAACGTGACCATGATAACTGACTGTCTGGTGTTATACCTAGGAGTTTAACTTCCTCAACTTGACGTGACCATGATAACTGACCGTCCAGTGTCATACCTAGGAGTTTAACTTCCTCAACGTGACCATGATAACTGACTGTCTGGTGTCATACCTAGGAGTTTAACTTCCTCAACGTGACCATGATAACTGACTGTCCAGTGTCATACCTAGGAGTTTAACTTCCTCAACGTGACCATGATAACTGACTGTCTGGTGTCATACCTAGGAGTTTAACTTCCTCAACTTGACCATGATAACTGACCGTCCGGTGTCATACCTAGGAGTTTAACTTCCTCAACGTGACCATGATAACTGACTGTCTGGTGTCATACCTAGGAGTTTAACTTCCTCAACGTGACCATGATAACTGACTGTCCAGTGTCATACCTAGGAGTTTAACTTCCTCAACGTGACCATGATAACTGACTGTCTGGTGTCATACCTAGGAGTTTAACTTCCTCAACTTGACCATGATAACTGACTGTCTGGTGTCATACCTAGGAGTTTAACTTCCTCAACGTGACCATGATAACTGACTGTCTGGTGTTATACCTAGGAGTTTAACTTCCTCAACTTGACGTGACCATGATAACTGACTGTCCAGTGTTATACCTAGCAGTTTAACTTCCTCAACGTGACCATGATAACTGACTGTCTGGTGTCATACCTAGGAGTTTAACTTCCTCAACGTGACCATGATAACTGACTGTCCAGTGTTATACCTAGGAGTTTAACTTCCTCAACGTGACCATGATAACTGACTGTCTGGTGTCATACCTAGGAGTTTAACTTCCTCAACTTGACCATGATAACTGACTGTCTGGTGTCATACCTAGGAGTTTAACTTCCTCAACGTGACCATGATAACTGACTGTCTGGTGTTATACCTAGGAGTTTAACTTCCTCAACGTGACCATGATAACTGACTGTCAGTGTTATACCTAGCAGTTTAACTTCCTCAACGTGACCATGATAACTGACTGTCTGGTGTCATACCTAGGAGTTTAACTTCCTCAACGTGACCATGATAACTGACTGTCCAGTGTTATACCTAGGAGTTTAACTTCCTCAACGTGACCATGATAACTGACCGTCCAGTGTTATACCTAGGAGTTTAACTTCCTCAACGTGACCATGATAACTGACTGTCCAGTGTTATACCTAGGAGTTTAACTTCCTCAACGTGACCATGATAACTGACTGTCTGGTGTTATACCTAGGAGTTTAACTTCCTCAACGTGACCATGATAACTGACCGTCCGGTGTCATACCTAGGAGTTTAACTTCCTCAACGTGACCATGATAACTGACCGTCCGGTGTCATACCTAGGAGTTTAACTTCCTCTACGTGACCATGATAACTGACTGTCTGGTGTCATACCTAGGAGTTTAACTTCCTCAACGTGACCATGATAACTGACTGTCTGGTGTCATACCAAGGAGTTTAACTTCCTCAACGTGACCATGATAACTGACTGTCTGGTGTCATACCTAGGAGTTTAACTTCCTCAACGTGACCATGATAACTGACTGTCTGGTGTCATACCTAGGAGTTTAACTTCCTCAACGTGACCATGATAACTGACTGTCTGGTGTTATACCAGGAGTTTAACTTCCTCAACTTGACGTGACCATGATAACTGACCGTCCAGTGTCATACCTAGGAGTTTAACTTCCTCAACGTGACCATGATAACTGACCGTCCGGTGTCATACCTAGGAGTTTAACTTCCTCTACGTGACCATGATAACTGACTGTCTGGTGTCATACCTAGGAGTTTAACTTCCTCAACGTGACCATGATAACTGACTGTCTGGTGTCATACCAAGGAGTTTAACTTCCTCAACGTGACCATGATAACTGACTGTCTGGTGTCATACCTAGGAGTTTAACTTCCTCAACGTGACCATGATAACTGACTGTCTGGTGTCATACCTAGGAGTTTAACTTCCTCAACGTGACCATGATAACTGACTGTCTGGTGTTATACCTAGGAGTTTAACTTCCTCAACTTGACGTGACCATGATAACTGACCGTCCAGTGTCATACCTAGGAGTTTAACTTCCTCAACGTGACCATGATAACTGACTGTCTGGTGTCATACCTAGGAGTTTAACTTCCTCAACGTGACCGTGATAACTGACTGTCCAGTGTCATACCTAGGAGTTTAACTTCCTCAACTTGACCATGATAACTGACCGTCCAGTGTCATACCTAGGAGTTTAACTTCCTCAACGTGACCATGATAACTGACTGTCTGGTGTCATACCTAGGAGTTTAACTTCCTCAACTTGACCATGATAACTGACCGTCCGGTGTCATACCTAGGAGTTTAACTTCCTCAACGTGACCATGATAACTGACTGTCTGGTGTCATACCTAGGAGTTTAACTTCCTCAACTTGACCATGATAACTGACTGTCTGGTGTCATACCTAGGAGTTTAACTTCCTCAACGTGACGTGACCATGATAACTGACTGTCCAGTGTTATACCTAGCAGTTTAACTTCCTCAACGTGACCATGATAACTGACTGTCTGGTGTTAAACCTAGGAGTTTAACTTCCTCAACTTGACCATGATAACTGACTGTCTGGTGTTATACCTAGGAGTTTAACTTCCTCAACTTGACCATGATAACTGACTGTCTGGTGTCATACCTAGGAGTTTAACTCCCTCTACTTGACCATGATAACTGACTGTCTGGTGTCATACCTAGGAGTTTTTAACTTCCTCAACGTGACCATGATAACTGACTGTCTGGTGTTATACCTAGGAGTTTAACTTCCTCAACTTGACCATGATAACTGACTGTCTGGTGTCATACCTAGGAGTTTAACTTCCTCAACTTGACCATGATAACTGACCGTCCGGTGTCATACCTAGGAGTTTAACTCCCTCTACTTGACCATGATAACTGACTGTCTGGTGTCATACCTAGGAGTTTAACTTCCTCAACGTGACCATGATAACTGACTGTCCAGTGTTATACCTAGGAGTTTAACTTCCTCAACGTGACCATGATAACTGACCGTCCAGTGTTATACCTAGGAGTTTAACTTCCTCAACTTGACCATGATAACTGACCGTCCGGTGTCATACCTAGGAGTTTAACTTCCTCAACGTGACCATGATAACTGACTGTCTGGTGTTATACCTAGGAGTTTAACTTCCTCAACGTGACCATGATAACTGACTGTCTGGTGTCATACCTAGCAGTTTAACTTCCTCAATGTGACCATGATAACTGACTGTCCAGTGTTATACCTAGGAGTTTAACTTCCTCAACTTGACCATGATAACTGACCGTCCGGTGTCATACCTAGGAGTTTAACTTCCTCAACGTGACCATGATAACTGACTGTCCAGTGTTATACCTAGGAGTTTAACTTCCTCAACTTGACCATGATAACTGACCGTCCGGTGTCATACCTAGGAGTTTAACTTCCTCAACGTGACCATGATAACTGACTGTCTGGTGTTATACCTAGGAGTTTAACTTCCTCTACTTGACCATGATAACTGACTGTCTGGTGTCATACCTAGGAGTTTAACTTCCTCTACTTGACCATGATAACCGACTGTCCGGTATCATACCTAGGAGTTTAACTTCCTCAACGTGACCATGATAACTGACTGTCCGGTATCATACCTAGGAGTTTAACTTCCTCTACGTGACCATGATAACTGACTGTCTGGTGTCATACCTAGGAGTTTAACTTCCTCAACGTGACCATGATAACTGACTGTCTGGTGTCATACCTAGGAGTTTAACTTCCTCAACGTGACCATGATAACTGACTGTCTGGTGTCATACCTAGGAGTTTAACTTCCTCAACGTGACCATGATAACTGACTGTCTGGTGTTATACCTAGGAGTTTAACTTCCTCAACTTGACGTGACCATGATAACTGACCGTCCAGTGTCATACCTAGGAGTTTAACTTCCTCAACGTGACCATGATAACTGACTGTCTGGTGTCATACCTAGGAGTTTAACTTCCTCAACGTGACCATGATAACTGACTGTCCAGTGTCATACCTAGGAGTTTAACTTCCTCAACTTGACCATGATAACTGACCGTCCAGTGTCATACCTAGGAGTTTAACTTCCTCAACGTGACCATGATAACTGACTGTCTGGTGTCATACCTAGGAGTTTAACTTCCTCAACGTGACCATGATAACTGACTGTCTGGTGTCATACCTAGGAGTTTAACTTCCTCAACTTGACCATGATAACTGACTGTCTGGTGTCATACCTAGGAGTTTAACTTCCTCAACGTGACCATGATAACTGACTGTCTGGTGTTATACCTAGGAGTTTAACTTCCTCAACTTGACGTGACCATGATAACTGACTGTCCAGTGTTATACCTAGGAGTTTAACTTCCTCAACGTGACCATGATAACTGACTGTCTGGTGTTATACCTAGCAGTTTAACTTCCTCAACGTGACCATGATAACTGACTGTCTGGTGTTAAACCTAGGAGTTTAACTTCCTCAACTTGACCATGATAACTGACTGTCTGGTGTCATACCTAGGAGTTTAACTTCCTCAACGTGACCATGATAACTGACTGTCCAGTGTTATACCTAGGAGTTTAACTTCCTCAACGTGACCATGATAACTGACCGTCCAGTGTTATACCTAGGAGTTTAACTTCCTCAACTTGACCATGATAACTGACCGTCCGGTGTCATACCTAGGAGTTTAACTTCCTCAACGTGACCATGATAACTGACTGTCTGGTGTTATACCTAGGAGTTTAACTTCCTCTACTTGACCATGATAACTGACTGTCTGGTGTCATACCTAGGAGTTTAACTTCCTGTACTTGACCATGATAACTGACTGTCCGGTATCATACCTAGGAGTTTAACTTCCTCAACGTGACCATGATAACTGACTGTCCGGTATCATACCTAGGAGTTTAACTTCCTCAACGTGACCATGATAACTGACTGTCTGGTGTCATACCAAGGAGTTTAACTTCCTCAACGTGACCATGATAACTGACTGTCTGGTGTCATACCTAGGAGTTTAACTTCCTCAACATGACCATGATAACTGACTGTCTGGTGTCATACCTAGGAGTTTAACTTCCTCAATGTGACCATGATAACTGACTGTCTGGTGTTATACCTAGGAGTTTAACTTCCTCAACTTGACGTGACCATGATAACTGACTGTCCAGTGTTATACCTAGCAGTTTAACTTCTTCTACTTGCTCAGTGGCCACACCCTTTATACACGACACCAGTTGAGTTTTAGGTCTTAGAGAATGTTTTGAAATACAATGTATTTAAGACCAGTTTATTATTAATCATCCATTCAGATTCAGAGGCTTTTCCCGTTGTGTTTTATGTCATTTGGTATTGTATTTTCTTTCCTATATAGTTTAGTCCCAAAAAATCTCAATTGACAGTATGTCAACCAATCTGCTGAGCAGCCTGACTTGTTTGCCGCCTCTTGTGCATAATTTCTGGAGCGATAGAAAGGACCGAATGGGTTGACTGGGTCCACATGGAAGAGTTGATTTGTTTTCTGCTTTGATTTAGACATAAATTATATCTCGATTACACATTTTGATAATACACAGGTAGTTTGCAGCCAAGGGTAGGATTGGTCAAAATCTATAAATGTGATAACTTCCTAAACATTGAGGGACAGTTTTCTAAACACAGATTAAGCCTAAATAAATAAACAACTCTTTTAATATAGTGTACTTCAATGCTTTGAGTCAACGACTAAAGGCTTAATCTGGGTCTGGGAAACTATCCCTGTCCTGAGCGTCAAAGTTTTTCCTTCAAAAAAAGGTCACATTGGCTATTGCTAATTCCTTTCTCTCTTTGTACTTTAGAAGAACGATCAGTTATGTAAAGTCATAATTAGTCTTAGTCCTGAGCTGCATGGAAAGTGTTAGATCCGGAACCGCGATGTATTAGTGGGACCAGATTTTCTGCACAGCAAATCACGCAAATCTTTTTGAGGAAAAGAAAAATGAAGAGCCGTTCCGCTGAGCACAGAGGTGAAACTCTGGGAAAGTTAAGCTCCACTTTATTCTTGAATAATCACGTCAACTATTCTTTCTGTGACCCCAAATCCAATTCCGGTCAGCGGTATAAAACCCAACCCTCTGAATATCTAAATGTTCTGAGGGACTGTTCCTCACTTTACCGTTCCGGTCAGGTTTGAATATATCTCCAATGTCATTGTGAATATTGGGAGAGGGATTCTATCAGTTCGTGATCAGTTGAATCCATTACATCAGTTCTAGTCAGTTCATACTGGAAGGGGTCTCAGCATGTTGTCCAGTTGATGCCAAACGTTATCCAAACGTTACATCATCACCCTATCACAAGCCCGTGATTAAAACCGTACGATCACATGACCTGTGTCGCATTTCTGAGCTTGGGATTGGCTAATCCGTTTAAGGCTAATTGTTCCCACTCTCCTCCACATTAAGCTGTCAGCTTACAAATAGAATGACCCACCTATCACAGAACACAATATCATCAGCAGTCTGCCTAACCTCCGTCACCTTTCTAATGTCACTATTAGCGTCTGGGTCAGACTACTGTCAGCTGCTTATACGCTTAAAACGGAGTGTGTTCGTGTGTGTGTATGTGTGTGTGTGTGAGCGTCTAACCTTCTTCACTCATAACGCCCCGAGGCTCCTTAGTCGTGAAATCAATTCCATTCCTCACACCCTGACCTCCAAAACTTGAAGGGAGTTTTCATACATGATCTCTATCCTCACACACGCACACACAGACAGACACACACAAAAACAGTTTTTGCTATTTTCTCCCTCCCGTAGATAAATTGAGGCGTGGGTGCGTGCGCACACCTTTGATGGTGATGTGTGGACTAGTGTAGTGGAGGCTTACAGTGGGATTTTTTTTTTGTAGAAGTCTACAGTCACAAGATCTTATGAATAGTTAATAGGCAATAGAAGCCAGCCCAGAGAGCTGGGGGAGAGAATGTGCTGCAAACGTTATTATAGTCGCATGGGGAGGACAACAGTGGAGCAGAGAGAGAGAGAAAACTAAGAGGGATAGTTCTGTATTGTTTTGAGACATCTGTGTTTGACAGAACTACGGTGTGCTGTCAGAATCAGTGTCATATTACAATGATGTGTCCTTGTGTTAATGTCATGTATTGTAGATATCTCACATCCTGTCAAAAGGAGTACAAGAGGAAATGGACTGAACTCCACAGGGCCTTGTTTGTTTTCACACCTTAACCCATTGGTAGCTCTCTCCTCTTTCCCCCAAATCTCTCTCATTCTCTCTTGTCCTCTCATCTTCCTTACTATTTGACTGTCCTCACCTTCTCTGTGTGTTTCATACTGCTGTGTGGCTATCAGATTGTGTAAGCCTTTTTTGCGTGTACATTTGTGCACTCCCACACAGGGGGAATAGGGTGGAAAACTATAGCAGAACTTATCCAAATTGACAGTTACTTAGCTGAGCCTGTGAAGTCTGGCTGACGTTACAGGAGAGTGGCCTGTCTAGTTGCTGTCAACTGCAGCACTGCAGCAGAGGGTTGAAACAGTCGAGGGGGGGGGGGTTGGGGGGCTCAAAGCCTGTGCCCACAGTCTGGAGTGGGTTATCAAACACACGATAGAGCGATCAAATGGAACGTTGTGATGTACCATCTATCACTATTAATTAAAGAGTCACGTGCGGTAAGGTCCCTCCTCTCTCCTGTTTCACTCCCCGCCACAGCTGTTTCATTGTCAAAAGGGACGTTGTTTCATTTAACACCCAAACTGTAGAACTAAAGGATCTGGCACTGAGCTACATCTCTTCT
>NC_088410.1:28691089-28738589 GCF_034236695.1 Oncorhynchus nerka
TTCTGGGAATTGTAGTCTCTATCGTGTCACTGAGCACACTGGGCTGCATCTGTGTGTGTGTGTGTGTGTGTGTGTGTGTGTGTGTGTGTGTGTGTGTGTGTGTGTGTGTGTGTGTGTGTGTGTGTGTGTTTGTGTGTGTGCGCACGTGCGCGTGTAGCTTTGTATTTCTGTCTATGAGGAGTTGTCGTGCTCATTGACCGTGCCAAATGTGACTTCGGGGAGCTTTTTGATGTAAGACTGGTTCATCGAGCAGATACTCAAACCCAGTACGTTAGGAGATGTTCATTGTTGTTACATATGATTTGTTACAGGCCTGTGTCGTGTCCAGTGGGGGAATTTCAAGGTTTAGTGGCTTAGTCGTGGATATCGATGGTATAGAATCAATTCAAAATTTCTTCTACAATTTCACTTACAAGGAAAACATCTTGTCTTTCCACCCAAAGCCTTGTGGACTCTTGAATTGAGTTTAGCGACCATACGACGGCATCAAATGATGTACATTCAATTCCACAAACTACAGTAAGCAAAGTTGACGTTCAATGTTCTTCAACAGGCAGAGGAGAGATTCCAAACGCGGAAAAAGTCCACAATTTCCACCTCTCACAACAATAACAACTCTACTTCAGTGAGCCTGCAAAGTAAATTGTTGTGTTTTTACCCCTGAGCCTCCTGTGGTGAATCTAAACCAACTGAGACAGACTAGCACAGGCACAGTGGGACGCATAAACAGAGAGACCACCCGTCACTAAGGATATATCCCCAAAGCATCCCTCTTTTCCACCAAAGCATTCGCTTTTCCACTGTTTTGCACTCAGGGGCCCACTGCATACAGAGTAGCTAGGGTTGAACTGCAGGTTCTTTGGGGGAGTGATAGATAGAAACGACAAGTATACTACAGAAGCAGTGGTGGAAAAAATACTCATACTTGTAGACATACTTTGATAAACAATTACTGAAGTAAAAGTGAAAGTCACCCAGTAAAATACTACTTGAGTAAAAAAGTAAGTGGTTTTAAATGTACTTAAGTACAGGGGTGAAAAGGTACTCAATTATAATACTTGAGTAAAAGTAAAAAGTAAATGCTATACATCAAATTCCTGGTATTAAAGCAAACCAGACGGCACAATTTTCTTGTTTAAAAATGTACTGACAGACAGGGGCACACTCCAACACTCAGACATAATTTACAAATGCAATATTTGTGTATAGTGAGTCCGCCAGATCAGAGGCAGAAGAAGGGATGACAAAGCATTATATTGATAGGTGCGTGAATTGGACCATATTGCTTTCCTGCCTGAGCATTTTAAATGTAACAAGTACTTTTGGGTGTCAGGGAAAATGTATAGTGTAAAAAGTACATATTTTCTTTAGGAATGTAGTGAAGTAAAAATAAAAGTTGTCTAAAATATAAATAGTAAAGTACAGATAACCCAAAAACTACTTAAGTAGTACTTTAAAGTATTTTTAATTAAGGAATTTACACCACTATCCAGAGGTAGTGTTATTCCATCTCAGTATCTTCTTCAACTTTCACCTATTTGAAAAATGTTTGTGTTAGGTAATCCAAACAAAAGTTGCGAATAAGAGTTGAATGTGCACATTTAAAGGCACAGTACAGTGCCTTCGGAAAGCATTCAGAAAGTATTCAGACCCCTGGACTTTTTCCATATTTAGTTTTTTCCCCCTCATCAATCTACACACAATACCCCATAATGACAAGGCATAAGTATTCAGACCCTTTACTCAGTACTTTGTTGAAGCATCTTTGGACAGCCTTGAGTCTTCTTGGGTATGACGCTACAAGTGTGGCACACCTCTACTTGGGGTGTTTCTCACATTCTTCTCAGATCCTATCAAGGTTTGTCAGCTTGGATGGGGAGCATTGCTTCACAGCTATTTTCAGGTCTCTCCAGAGATGTTTGATCGGGTTCAAGTCCAGGCTCTGGCTGGGTCACTCAAGGGCATTCAGAGACTTGTCGCGAAGCCGCTCCTATGTTGTCTTGGCTGTATGCCTAGGGTTGTTGTCCTGTAGGAAGGTGAACCTTCGCCCCAGTCTGAGGTCCTGAGCACTCTAGAGCAGGTTTTCATCAAGGATCTTTCTGTACTTTGCTCCATTCATCTTTGCCTAGATCCTGACTAGTCTCCCAGTCCCCGCTGCTGAACAACATCCCCACAGCATGATGCTGCCACCACCGTGGTTCACCATAGGGATGGTGCCAGGTTTCCTCCAGAAACCTGTGATGCTTGGCATTCAGGCCATAGAGTTCAATCTTGCTTTCATCAGACCAGAGAATCTCGTTTCTCATGATCTGAGAGTCTTTAGGTTCCTTTTGGCAAACTCCAAGTGGGCTGTCATGTGCCTTTTACTGAGGAGTGGCTTCCGTCTGACAATCGGGTTCTTGGTTACCTCTCCGACCAAGGCCCTTCTCCCCCGATTGCTCAGTTTGGCCGGGCGGCCAGCTCTAGGAAGAGTCTTTGTGGTTCCAAACTTCTTCCATTTAAGAATGATGGAGGCCACTGTGTTCTTGGGAAACTTCAATGCTGCAGACATTTTTTGGTACCCTTCCCAGATCTGTGCCTTCGACCTCATGGCTTGGTTTTTGCTCTGACATGCACTGTCAACTGTGGGACCTTAAATAGACAGGTGTTTGTCTTTCTAAATCATGTCCAATCAATTGAATTTACCACAGGTGGACTCCAATCAAGTTGTAGAAACATCTCAAGGATGATCAATTGAAACCGCATGTACCTGAGCTGAATTTAGAGTCTCATAGCAAAGGGTCTGAATGCTTATGCTAATAAGGTATTTCTGTTTTTTTCTTTGTCATCATGATGTGTTGTGTGTAGATCGCTGAGGAAATGTTTTTGCTTAATCCATTTTAGAATAAGGCTGTAATGTAACAAAATGTGGAAAAAGTCAATGGGTCTGAATACTTTCTGAAGGCACTGTATGTGGCAGCCAGGAGGTTTTCCCTGACCAGGATAAAGGCCCTGGTTATAGCCTTTGCTAGCCCCTCACATGACCACACGTACAACAACAACACCCCATTCTGATCTCTGTGCTATAATTCCCCAATGATGAACCAGAAACCCCCCCCGCCCACAGTACATAACTACGCAACTGACTACTACCCCCTATCTATACCACACAACAGAACATAAACACGTTTTTACTAGTTGTAGGTCAAACATAGTCGGATATAAGGCACATTTTGTTAACAATTCTCCTCGAGAACAATAGCAGCTAATTACCTCTTCTAATGACTGTTAGCGCCGCCGTGGCTAATGGCTGTAGGAGATACAGATCTCTCATTACCAAATCCTCCTCGTCGTATATATCCTCTAGCTGGAGGAGTGGCGTGTGTGTGGTGTGTGTGTGGTGTGTGTGTGGTGTGTGTGTGGTGTGTGTGTGGTGTGTGTGTGGTGTGTGTGTGGTGTGTGTGTGGTGTGTGTGTGTGTCCGGTAAATGGAGGAGGAAAAAATATTACAACAAGCTGCTGCTTCCCTGCTGGTGGGAACACTTCACACACTGATAGGAGGGAGGACTGCTGGGCATAGTATCTATAGGCCATTTATATATATATGTGTATATATATATATATTTATATTTCATACAGTATATGATGGTTGGTTAATCAGACAATGATTTCTCCATTTTGTCACTGTTGAACGTGGAACGAGGGAGAACTTGTTTTGGGAAGTTTGTTGTTTTCAAAGTGTATTGAAACATTTCTTAGTCGCTAGCTAACTTTTCAGCTAGCTACTAACTTTTTTTAGCTACTACTAAGGACCCCGCGACACAGTTGGCATCAGTTGCTGGGACCTGCTTCTCTCTGTCCAGTGATCCTGCCGTCCAAGGTCGGGTCTGAGGAGATGCTAGCTAGCTGCCTATCAAGCTAGCGTTTCTTGAGGGCTTGAACGCAGCCCGTGACGTGGTTAGCCATTGTGGCTGTCTAGATCCCTGCTGTTTGTTGTGTTCAAACATCCCTGGGACATGCCCTGTCTGGAATTGCGAGGAGTAACAGTGTAACCTACGTTGCTAGATACCATGACAAATACCATGGTTTCTAACTGTTGAGGACAGTGGTGTCTCTTTATCCCAGGTGAAGGATATTTTAGACGAACAAAAAGAGATCTACAAGCAGTTGTTACAACAACAAGAAAAGAGCTTCAAGTGTTTTGTCCAAATACTTGTGGATTCAACTAATGAAAGAATGGACGAGCTGACCAGAGAGGTCCAGGACCCGAAGAACAGCTTGCAGTTCTCTTAAGGTCAGCTCAATGAGTTGAAACAGGAGAACGGCAAGATGACAACAATTTTAAGTCATTGAGAGAGGACATCAGTTCTGTGTGTGAATCCATGATAACAATGACGGATAAATCAGGCTTGAGGGAGGGAATATCAAGGCGGAATAACATGGTTGTGGACGGAATTGCAGAATCTCCACATGAGACCTGAGGACAAAGTGAGGGAAATGATCTCTGAGAAATTGAAGATGGACCACAGGAAGATTGAGGTGGAGCGCGCCCACAATACTGGAAAAAACACCACGGGCCCAGGTGACAGGCCCAGGCTGATAGTGGTCAAGTACCTGAGGTTCAGGGTAGCAGTTCTGGATAGAACCAAGAACTTGAGAGGAACGTATATCTTCCTCAATGAGGACTATCCTGAAGCTGTGCGCCAGAAGAGGAAAGAACTCATCCCAGCCATGAAAGCTGCCAGAGAGCGTGGGGACATTGCTTACATCTGCTATGACAGGCTCATTGTCCACGCTCCCTCCCATAAGCCTGGAAGGGATGAGCAAGCCAAGCCTATGTGTTCGTAGCTTCAACCCCGCACGCACGCACGCACGCACGCACGCACGCACGCACGCACGCACACACACACACACACACACACACACACACACCAATTGATTCATGGACTGCTGAATGTATATTTTTTCTCTTGCTTTGTTTGCTCTTTTCAGTATTATGTCTTTCTCTGATAAGCTACCCAGGAAAGCACTGAAAATAGCCCATAGTAATATGCAGCCTTGGAAACAAGGTTAATGAAATCAATAACTTGCTAACATCAGTTAACATTCATATATTCACCATTTCTGAGACTTGGATAATTCATTAGATGATACAGCAGTAGCAATACAAGGATATAACATCTATAGAAGAGACAGAAATGCTTGTGTTTCTGTATATATTCACAGCCAAATCCCTGTAATGCTTAGAGACAATCTTATGTCAAGTGTTATTGAAGTGTTGTGGTTGCAGGTTCACTTGGCACATCTAAAGCATTTTCTTTTGGGGTGTTGCTATCGGCCACCAAGTGCTAACAGTCTAAATAATATGTATGAAATGCTTGATAGTGTATGTGATGTAATATATAAATATGTTAGTCTCTCTTGGTTAAGAGTAAAGAGTTGAGGAGAGACTGACTGTATCACTTATTTTTATAAGAAACATGGATGTGTTGAAAATCCCAAATTGTTTGCATAGTCAACTTACACACAGCTCTGACATACACACATACACACCAGGGGTCTTTTAACATCCCAAAACCCAGGACAAATTCAAGAAAGTGTACAGTATTATATATTGCCATTACTGCATGGAACTCCGTTCCATCTCATATTGCTATAGTGAACAGCAAACCTGGTTTCAGAAAACAGATAAAGGAACACCTCACGGCACAACGCCTCTCCCCTATTTGACCTAGAGAGTTTGTGTGTATGTATTGATATGTTGGCTACATGTGCCTTTTGTATTTATTTATTTATGAAGTTCTGTCCTTGAGCTGTTAATGTTCTGTATTATGTCATGTTTCATGTTTTGTGTGAACCCCAGGAAGAGTAACTTCTGCTTTTGTAACATCTAATGTGGATCCTAATAACATATCAAATATCCCACATTTGCCAGTGTATTAATGCATGAGAGGTCAGCTTGTTTTGTAACTGTGGGACTAAACAGTGTTGTTGTAAAGTTGAACTTTTTCTGACTAGTGTTGAGGACGAGCAAGGAATGATACTTCCACACCGAATGTTGGATGTCAGATGCAATCTCTCATGGTGGAACCTCACAACTTCACAGTCACACCTTTCTCGATTTCTCTACCCATTTCTCTGTCTCCTCCTCTTCTCTCTCACCCCCTTCATCCCCCCTCTCTCTCAGGTGTGGGTGGGCAGAGGAAGCCCTCACGTGGCATGGCAAGGCGACAGGAAGAGGAAGCCCTCACATGGCAAGGCGACAGGAAGAGGAAGCCCTCACGTGGCATGGCAAGGCGACAGGAAGAGGAAGCCCTCACGTGGCATGGCAAGGCGACAGGAAGCTAGGTGTGGCAGTGGCATACTGTTATTATCACAGGTTGATATGTTGTGACTGGCAGCTGCAGATAGAGAAGAGCAGGGGGCTGATCTGGGAGGAAGAGACCCACCACTGAGAAGGAGAGATGGGGGGAGGGAAGGAGGGATGAAGAGAACCACCACTGAAAAGGAGGGATGGAGTGAGGGAAGGAGGGAGGAAGTGACCCACCACTGAGAAGGAGGGATGGAGTGAGGGAATGAGGGAAGAAGTGACCCACCAGTGAAAAGGAGGGATGGAGTGAGGGAAGGAGGGAGGAAGTGACCCACCACTGAGAAGGAGGGATGGAGTGAGGGAAGGAGGGAGGAAGTGACCCACCAGTGAAAAGGGGGGATGGAGGAAGGGAAGGTGGGAGGAAAAGACCTCTGTCTCTTCTAGATGTGGGAGAGTGGCCAGCCTAAAGCTCCCATGACTATGACATCATTTGCTCCCGTGTATTCTATGCCTAACCAAGGAAAATAGCCCCTATTGATATTTGTCAACTAATGAATTCGGTTTGATTTTCGCCACTGGATTGCAACAAGATAATGTCACTTGTATTGGATGAGATAACACTTACCAGTGGAATAATGAATTGGCATTGTCTAATGATGGAAAATGCCCTTCTGGCCGATTGTCACTCTGCCAGAACAGATCTGGCCTTTAGATAGCTTCACAACAACCTCAGAAACAAAGCACACAGTGAGTGGACAAAGTGATTAGCCCGAACTGATGATCCGCAATATATATTGCCTTGAATTTCCGTAAACATTCAAAGCTATCTCTCTCAAAAATCGAAGGACAAAGCTGAAGCTATAAGCCATCCTCTTCCCACCCACCATCTGTTGATTAAACACTAAAACACCACTGTGCTTCGTGTTGTTGCACTGTGTCTAACCTCCTTTCCCATTCCCTTAAAATGTCATTATCTAGCATTCGATTGAACTCAACAACACAACAACACGACTAGCTAGCTAACAGCTGCACTTTGTAGCTTTTCACTCCCTTTAAAAACGCTAATGCTAACTGATGCCGACATACACTTGCTTAGCGATAATGCTAACTCTCTCTCTCTCTCTCCTATTACTGGCAGATTTAACTCAATGAACAAACACACTTTTAACTTTTAACATGATATCTATAGGTTCAGCTTATAGACTAGTGCATTACATGGCTATAGATTTAACTTAATAAACAAATTGACTTTGACTAGCTTGTGACATCGATAGGCCTAAATGGTTTCAGTACGAAAGGGAGGACATACCGATATGGCTAGCAATAATTAGCCACTTTCTGTACATTTTGTGTAGTATAGCTGCAAAGCTAATCCATCTGTCATGTGGTGAGGACTTTCTCCCAAATACTGCAACCAAACTCCATTGGGCTTCAGGATTCAACCTGTGGTACCATTTTGCTTCTTACTCCCAAAGTGACAAATTAGGCACAGGGCCACAGACTCAAATAGCCCTACAGAGAAATAAACCTCAATTTCTAATCATTTCACTATGGTACTTTCGCTGCGGGCCCTGAAATGAAAGCCATGATGTATCCCGGGGGATATTCAGGACAGCTCTGTATCCTACAGGTCGTGACACGTCATCGCAAGTCCATTTTCTGTGTGCCTTTAATTAGCCCCTAAAAATATCCTGGAAACAATTGTGCATCTCCCACTGCCACAGAAACAAAGTATTCCCATGTACCAAAAGCGATATGCAAGGCTGCCAAAAAATATCTATTGTATGCTGAGTACATTACATTGCAAGTTGGAGAAGAATGAGGCGACTGGGAAAAATGAACTGCAGTGCATTTCGGTAATGATTTCAGAGAATGTGACTTTCACACGGAGTAATAATGTGTTCCATGGGGCCTACAGTACCTTTCTGGTGACTCAGTCAAAAAGCTCTAAAGTATAGGAATAACCATCTCCATCAATACACCTACGACAGTTCATTATTATACATTACACCTAACGCCATCTGCTTTGGCAGGTGCAACGGCATCCAGGAGTTGCAATTCAATACACAGTATTCACTGATGAGATCATTTTGAAGTTTTTTAAATGCCAGGGGACGATGGGTCAGATATTCATATTCTCGCGCGCACACACACACACACACACACACACACACACACACACACACACACACACACACACACACACACACACACACACACACACACACACACACACACACACACACACACACCATAATCTGTTCATCTGTGTGGTGTACTTCAACATGTCATTAGTGTCTGATGGAATGAGGACGAACAGGTACCTTTCCAATGAGACAGACAGGCAGGCAGGCAAAGGCTTTGGCAGATTTGTTTGGGCTTATCTCTCGATGTTGATAGAGAGGAAGAGAGAGAGAAAAAAGAGAGAGAGAGGTAAGGGACGTTGAAGAGAAAAGGAGGGATAGAGGTAGAGAGAGAGAGAGGGAGTGGCCCATGTAAGGCCAATGTCATAACACATATCTCCCTTCCCCCTACAATGTCCTTATCTAGCATTTGACTGATCCAGACAGCACAACAACATGGCTAGCTAGCTCTCTCTTTCTGTCTCTCATTCTGTCTCCCTCCACTTCTCATTCTGTTTCCCTCTACCTCTCTCATTCTGTCTCACTCTCTCAGGCCTCTCTCATGTAACATCAGCCAGCCTTCACAGGCTCAGATAAGTAACTGTCAATCAGGCTAAGTTCTGTCTTAGTTTTCCACCATATTCCCCCTGTGTGGGCGTGCACAAATGTACATGCAAAAAAGGCATACACAAACATTAACACAAGGACACATCATTGTAATGTGGCACTGATACTGACAGCACACCGTAGTTTTTCTCTCTCTGTCAATCAGTTTCTGTTCTCATCCCTCTCTATTTCTATCCTCGGATCTCTCTCTCTCTCTCTCTCTCTCTCTCTCTCTCTCTCTCTCTCTCTCTCTCCACGTGCCAAAGGTCTTTGTAAAATGCATTGTACTATATCTGCATACGCACATAAACACAACCTGCGTCTTTCTTTATTCACATCAAATATACTGTATCTCTCCTGAGAATCACAGAGGTCACTGCCTCCCTGGTGGAAACGATAGACCTAGATTTTGATTTGGGTCCAACACAGTGACATTTCCCAGTTCTTTGGCAAATTTGACATTGGAGCTTTTTAGATGTCTGGTTAGTGGATATGACACACCCTCTGTGACCCTGTGATTGTCCAGACAGACAGACAGACAGACAGACAGACAGACAGACAGACAGACAGACAGACACACACACACACACACACACACACACACACCCTTTAATCCCCCTATGCTCCTCTGATACCTCCTTTGATCTCACACATACACCCCTCCCCGCCACAACACACAGCCTCTCCCCTGCCCCAGATTCCTTCTCTCATGTGTCCCATCTCTCTCTCTGCGTCCTTGTTCCTGATGCTCCATCCATCCATCCATCCCTCCCTCCCTCCCTCCTCCCTCTCTTTTCAGACAGGAAGCTTTATCATCAAACCAGCCGTCTGAATGTCTGAGAGTTGCCGTGTCAACAACACACCACTAAATGGCTTTTTCCAGGACCCATTTGGCTCTGCATCGATTAAACAGGCCCAGGTCGTGATGGTTAGAGCTGTGTGCATGCCTGTGTGTGTGTCTCTATGTGTGTGTGTTCTGTGGGATTTTGTGTGTGTTCATATGTGTGTGTGTGTGTGTGTGTGTGTGTGTGTGTGTGTGTGTGTGTGTGTGTGTGTGTGTGTGTGTGTGTGTGTGTGTGTGTGTGTGTGCCCGTGATGGGTGATAGCAGGAGGAGAGAACCAGGCCAGTTCTCCATCCCTTCAGTCTGCGTGGGATCTGTCAGCATGTCAGACCCAGTGATGAAGTGACCCGACTGGGGCAGAAATATCAACCTGGGGTGGAGGGAGTGATGGAGATGGAGATGGGACGAGGCAGGGCTGCACCTCGACACCAGTAAATATTGGAGGCTGGGCTGTTTACTGACCTGTCAAAGGCATTGGTTTTCTCCTGGCTGGGCAGTGGTAAACAGGGGAGGAAGACGATCATACAGCAGAATAACATGTGAAGGGCTGTGTTATAGATCAGTTCACACAATATAGAGGGTACAGTAGATCTCTTATATAGCGACGTAGCTTTAATTGGTGGTTGTTGATGTGTCATACCGTCAGATCAATGGTGGCAGTGGTTACTGCAGAACACGTATTGCCGTGGATTTAATTTAATGAGAGATATCGATTTAATTGGAACGCAAGCAATCTAAATCTGTTGTTATACCATGACAAAGCTAGTTGACCATTATGGGGTTTATAAAATGTGGGACAATAAACTGTCTGTGTGGCGAACCCACAGATCACCTACCCTTCCAGGTGGGAAACCTCTTCATCATGTTCTCCTAAGAGGCTAGACCCCGGTTGTTTCAAATAGCAAAACAAGCCTCTTTAAATGTAAAAAATCATCCCCACTGTTAACAGGCCCTCTACACCCCTCCCATACAGAGTCCCAGACGTGGTGTTACGGAGTGGTGAATGTATTACCGGTACTGTCGTTTTATGCGTGTATACAGATGTCTTGTTGTCAGGTGCCGGCAGGGGAAATGGCTAGTCGTGTGTCGTCAGTTGTGATTAGTGGAGATGGGAATCGAACGAACGGCTTACAGGTCAAGGGAAGCATTGAAGTCATTGGTTGCGTCCCAAATGCAATCCTAGTCCCTTAGGGCTCTGGTCAAAAGTAGTGCACTATGTAGGGTATATGGTGCCATTTGGGACGCATTTTTAATGTACTAGCCTCACGGCTACACACAATGGTAGGGAAGGGTATCAGGGTGTTGTTCATTAGGCAGGAAATGTAAGAAAACAGATTGAAACAGGGAGAGACTACCTGACCTTGTCCAATAAGAAAAGCTTGTGTCCGCCGTGAAACGCTACGGTGTGCCTGAACGAGTACGGCTCACTGCAATAAGTTCAGGCCCAGAAAGTTAAAAACATAGGAAGTTGAGGGTATTATGTAAACTCTCTTATGAGACAAATAGTAACAGAGAGCTGGCCTTAAAAGGAACACAGACATCTCTCAATACCGGTTCTGCAGGTTTGCAAATTCACAACTCAAAGTGATCGGTCTGTTTTGATTTACCCATATGCACAATTCAGTGTGTTTGACAAAAAAACTGAATTTCATGACAAGTCCCTTCATAGTGTTTTTAGTATGGCTGATATCCCAGCAGAGCAGAGCTTGGGTTGCAATATGTCATATTCAGTAGAACTCACATGATACACACCCTTGTAGCTGAAGGATGTTTGTATTGTTGTGGATGGATGCCGGTCTAAGTCCCCTACCACAGTAACACTACTAATATGTATTTGAATAGAAGTACTTGTGGGCTTTTCAGAGAGAGAAGTATGCTCTTGTTGAGTGTGAGGAGAACACGCACCCACACCCACACTTCCCCTCGCCCCCCTCCGAACACATCAGTCTGCCAAGCCCAATCAAAGGAACCACCAAGGAGCGAGGGGGGGTAGCCAAATCCAATCTCAATATTGATTTGAGGAGGTGTGAGGGAAGACGGAGGGGAAGTGTGTGTGGTTGTGTGTGTGTGTGTGTGTGTGTGTGTGTGTAAATGCTTTGCAGTGTGTGTGTCCTCTCATACACTGCATCTCTAACCTGCATGCTGAAGAGGCTGTAGTCTCCACACCCCGGCGGTGTCTAAATCGAGGATAACATCCCCAACATCCATCCTGCCCAACATCTGAACATGGCCCCCTAAGGCACCGGGACGTGGCAGTGCTGTCTGGAACCATCACTGCACCCCA
This sequence comes from Oncorhynchus nerka, assembly GCF_034236695.1. Classification (NCBI taxonomy): domain Eukaryota; kingdom Metazoa; phylum Chordata; class Actinopteri; order Salmoniformes; family Salmonidae; genus Oncorhynchus; species Oncorhynchus nerka. The sequence goes on from NC_088410.1 coordinate 28,703,233, forward strand.
CTGACACACACACACACACACACACACACACACACACACACACACACACACACACACACACACACCCCCAATGACAGGAAAATGATGACAGCCAGCAAAGGAAGTGACATCGAACATCTGACATCTGACTAATGTAACTGGACACTGGTTCTCGATTGGTAATTAATACATTGATTGAATTAATTTGGTATTTTGGCTGTGATCTTACTCCCAATAAACCAGAGGATAGTGAGTGTCAGTATTTGTCATGTCGCTTCCAATGCAGTCGTGAAATGAACGCCAGTTAAGCTTTGTCATACTGATTTGAGAGAATATCTGAACATTTGTCAGATGCTTGCAAAAGCTTTAAACACAATAAAAGCCCACATCCTCAAACTAACCTTAATGACCTACATTAAGAAGGGGATTAACAATGTATTGTCCAGCTAAAATACCACATACAGTATATAACTCTTATATAGCTAAACAATGGCTAATTCACTTGAAATCAATATCAACTATTTAAATCACTGTAAAATGCCTTATTCATAGTCAATCTGTCTTTCCTCCTACATGAAGAGGAGAAATTGCCCCTGCTGTCTGACATAGCATCAGCAAACCGAGGGATAGAGGGTGTGATAGGTAGAGAGAGAGAGAGAGAGTCCTCTCTATGACTTTGCACTTTTTTCCTCGTTAGGGGAGCATTCTGTCTGAGGAACACATACACACACACACACACAAAAACACACACACACACACCGCCTCTGAGACAGTGCCCGGCCCAACGTGCATGTGATCGGATTCACTAATGAGGTTACCGCAGCGATAATTGACGGCCATTTCAAATGTAGGGAGTCATTATATTGGGTCTTGGATGGTTTTAATGAGAATTATGGATGCAAAACCAATGCATTTTATATGAATCAAACAAACAAACCAAAACAGGGAGATGGAAGGACGGAGGGAAAGGAGGGGGGAAACAAAGGGGGGAAACAAAGCTAATGGCTAAACAGGAGTAGGAGAGGACAGATGAGACACAATGTTCCGTTTAGTATTTGCTTTCCTGTTAATGTTATTTATTTATTGAATTCTTATTTCTTAGTGCCGCAGGAAATTAATATGTTATCAACTGTTTTCTAACATGTGTTCATGCTCTTGCCAAACATCAGCTACAGTACAGTGTGTGTGTGTGTGTGTGCGTGTGCGTGTGTGTGTGTGTGTGTGTGTGTGCGTGTGTGCGTGTGTGCGTGTGTGTGTGTATGCGTGTGTGCGCGTGTGCGTGTGTGTGTGTAGGCTAAATGCACCGTTGGCTCTTCTCACAGACAAACTATTGATATTTTGTGTCCACAGCAGTGCAAGAGGGGATTATTTTCAGATTTCAGATTTTCCAGACAGATGGGCTTTCACTCTCACATGCAATTTAGATCAATGACACCAGAGGATGCAGAGAATCCACTAATACATGACAATACATGCAGTTATCTATTGGGCCTTTCTGCAGGTGTGTGTGTGTCCATATGCGCGTGGCTGTGTGAGTGTGCGTGTGTGTGTGTGTGTGTGTGTATAAATATCTGCGAATGGGAACACAATGTCCCGAGGACAGTCTTGAGGCACAGTGAGCGTGTCAGCCCATCCAGCCCCTAAGGAGTGTACTGAGAGAGAGAGGCTGCTGGTCCAATCAGTGCCCTGTCTGCAGAATGCTGCTGCAATAGCATCACAGCGCGGGACTGACTGTGACATCAGAGGAACAACATGGAACACCCCTGCTGATTCCCACCCTGCAGGCCAGGTGTGTTAAGACACACAGATAGTGACACACATGTAGACACAGGCACACATGTACTCAGGCATGTATATATTCACACCCTGAGACTCCAACGGACATCTCACATCTCCACACTAAATCTCTGATACCAGCAATCACACAAATACCTCCATCTACTAAATTCTCCCTCATGTCACATCAACCCACACAGTAAACATTCTCTCACTCACAGCACAGAATTTCGACTCTGCTAACCTCTGGTACTTCTCCAACCCACTGTCCAGCTCTTATAACCTCTGGTACTTCTCCAACCCACTGTCCAGCTCTTATAACCTCTGGTCCTTCTCCAACCCACTGTCCAGCTCTTATAAACTTCTCCAACCCACTGTCCAGCTCTTATAACCTCTGGTACTTCTCCAACCCACTGTCCAGCTCTTATAACCTCTGGTCCTTCTCCAACCCACTGTCCAGCTCTTATAACCTCTGGTACTTCTCCAACCCACTGTCCAGCTCTTATAACCTCTGGTCCTTCTCCAGCCCACTGTCCAGCTCTTATAACCTCTGGTCCTTCTCCAGCCCACTGTCCAGCTCTTATAACCTCTGGTCCTTCTCCAACCCACTGTCCAGCTCTTATAACCTCTGGTCCTTCTCCAACCCACTGTCCAGCTCTTATAACCTCTGGTCCTTCTCCAACCCACAGTCCAGCTCTTATAACCTCTGGTCCTTCTCCAGCCCACTGTCCAGCTCTTATAACCTCTGGTCCTTCTCCAGCCCACTGTCCAGCTCTTATAACCTCTGGTCCTTCTCCAGCCCACGGTCCAGCTCTTATAACCTGTGGTCCTTCTCCAGCCCACTGTCCAGCTCTTATAACCTCTGGTCCTTCTCCAGCCCACTGTCCAGCTCTTATAACCTCTGGTCCTTCTCCAACCCACTGTCCAGCTCTTATAACCTCTGGTCCTTCTCCAACCCACTGTCCAGCTCTTATAACCTCTGGTCCTTCTCCAACCCACTGTCCAGCTCTTATAACCTCTGGTCCTTCTCCAGCCCACTGTCCAGCTCTTATAACCTGTGGTCCTTCTCCAACCCACTGTCCAGCTCTTATAACCTCTGGTCCTTCTCCAGCCCACTGTCCAGCTCTTATAACCTCTGGTCCTTCACCAACCCACTGTCCAGCTCTTATAACCTCTGGTCCTTCTCCAACCCACTGTCCAGCTCTTATAACCTCTGGTCCTTCTCCAGCCCACTGTCCAGCTCTTATAACCTGTGGTCCTTCTCCAGCCCACTGTCCAGCTCTTATAACCTCTGGTCTTTCTTCAACCCACTGTCCAGCTCTTATAACCTCTGGTCCTTCTCCAACCCACTGTCCAGTTCTTATAACCTCTGGTCCTTCTCCAACCCACTGTCCAGCTCTTATAACCTCTGGTCCTTCTCCAACCCACTGTCCAGCTCTTATAACCTCTGGTCCTTCTCCAACCCACTGTCCAGCTCTTATAACCTCTGGTCCTTCTCCAACCCACTGTCCAGCTCTTATAACCTCTGGTCCTTCTCCAACCCACTGTCCAGCTCTTATAACCTCTGGTCCTTCTCCAACCCACTGTCCAGCTCTTATAACCTGTGGTCCTTCTCCAACCCACTGTCCAGCTCTTATAACCTGTGGTCCATCTCCAACCCACTGTCCAGCTCTTATAACCTGTGGTCCATCTCCAACCCACTGTCCAGCTCTTATAAGCTGTGGTCCTTCTCCAACCCACTGTCCAGCTCTTATAACCTCTGGTCCTTCTCCAACCCACTGTCCAGCTCTTATAACCTCTGGTCCTTCTCCAACCCACTGTCCAGCTCTTATAACCTGTGGTCCTTCTCCAGCCCACTGTCCAGCTCTTATAACCTGTGGTCCTTCTCCAACCCACTGTCCAGCTCTTATAACCTGTGGTCCTTCTCCAACCCACTGTCCAGCTCTTATAACCTCTGGTCCTTCTCCAACCCACTGTCCAGCTCTTATAACCTCTGGTCCTTCTCCAGCCCACTGTCCAGCTCTTATAACCTGTGGTCCTTCTCCAGCCCACTGTCCAGCTCTTATAACCTCTGGTCCTTCTCCAACCCACTGTCCAGCTCTTATAACCTGTGGTCCTTCTCCAGCCCACTGTCCAGCTCTTATAACCTGTGGTCCTTCTCCAACCCACTGTCCAGCTCTTATAACCTGTGGTCCTTCTCCAACCCACTGTCCAGCTCTTATAACCTGTGGTCCTTCTCCAACCCACTGTCCAGCTCTTATAACCTCTGGTCCTTCTACAATCCCTGTCCAGCTCTTATAACCTCCTGGTCCTTCCAACCCACTGTCCAGCTCTTATAACCTCTGGTCCTTCTCCAACCCACTGTCCAGCTCTTATAACCTGTGGTCCTTCTCCAGCCCACTGTCCAGCTCTTATAACCTGTGGTCCTTCTCCAACCCACTGTCCAGCTCTTATAACCTGTGGTCCTTCTCCAACCCACTGTCCAGCTCTTATAACCTCTGGTCCTTCTCCAACCCACTGTCCAGCTCTTATAACCTGTGGTCCTTCTCCAACCCACTGTCCAGCTCTTATAACCTGTGGTCCTTCTCCAACCCACTGTCCAGCTCTTATAACCTGTGGTCCTTCTCCAACCCACTGTCCAGCTCTTATAACCTCTGGTCCTTCTCCAACCCACTGTACAGTGACTAACAACATTAATCTAGTCAGTTATACCATCGGGTCATGTGAAAGCTCCAGCGCCAGCTCCTCAGTATAGGCCAGTCATTAGAAACCGTGTGTCAGCCTATTACTGCTAAATGCATGTACACACACACACACACACACACACACACACACACACACACACACACACACACACACACACACACACACACACACACACACACACACACACACACTCCTATTTTCCCACGGTAACACCAACCCAAATGCTCCTGTGATCTGCCCGGTTCCATTAAGATAGATTACCCCCCTTTACATAATCATCTTAAATACAGTGTGGGAGATTAATACAGTGTGGGAGACTTGTGGAAGGTGACTTTTGTTCATCTCAGAGGCATATTTCTATTCTGTCTAAAAGCCATATGAGGGTAGAGTATTGTCCATCTCTCCTGTGGCTCCTGGGGACAACAGGCCCCATTAGGACTTAGCAGTACTCTCTTTCTAAGACGTTACCTCATTGTGGGCTCCTCATTGAAGGGCACTTTAAGACGACACTGTGGCAGGATAGGAGTCGGTGTTAAAGGGGATTGGAATCAACACTAACAGACACGCATGTGGAGCTGAAATGATATGGAATTGGAATTGAACAGAGTGTGACTTGCCTTCTATATTCTAGTTGAACTCTTGCTAACGTTAACTTTGGGTGTGCGCACACACGCCCGCACACACACACACACACACACACACACACACACACACACACACACACACACACACACACACACACACACACACACACACACACACACACACACACACACACACACACACACAGTAGCAGTGTCTGCAGAGATCCTGTACCAGTTACCAATAGCGGCCCGGGATAGTACTGTAGCTACTGCAGAGGCCATTTGACACCTCCTTTATGAAGAGACGCAGTGCGCAGGGCTGGCTGCATAATGAAACACAACCCTGGCTGGAACAGTACAGGGACTATACAGTGTTCATCACTTGGGCCTTAGTCTACTGAAAAGCTCTGTACCCTGGTTACAATACAAGGCCTAAATTCTGGTTAAAAATACAAAGATTACAATATGTGTTGTTCCCCAGATAAAACAACTCTGTTATAACCTCCTTTATGACTTAAAAACATGGTACATCCTGTATCATTAGAAACATCACACTACATTTTCACTAAAAATACAAACACAAAGTTTAAAAAGTGGTTTGTGCAAGTTATGGTTGTCCATAAAGCCAGTCTCTTCAGTAGGCAGATACAGCCAGTGAAGGGTGAGTCTAGTGCTGAATTCAAATACCAGGCAGCCATTTGAGAGAGAGAGAGAGAGAGAGAGAGAGAGAGGGAGAGAAAGGGGTGGCGTAAACTCTAATTACAGAATAACTGCCCCTTTTTACCTTATTTGGCCAGGAGACATCATGTGACTTCCTGTATGACTGAAAACGAAAGGAAGACAGATAACTTCTATTTATATACCCTGTACCAGTAACAACTTTATTTGGTGTAAAGTAATCTGTCTGGTGAATCACTTTTACCTGAGTCACCCTTCAGAGATCCACACCGATCTGTCATTAAGTGAACTAACTAATATAGAACCATATAACTTGGACGTTTTTTGTGAGTATTTTATCCAACTTAACCTTTTCAAATTGCAGCTGTTTTATACTCTGTTTTGATATGCTGTAGGTAAAATGTAGTTTATTTCCTTCTATATATTTATATTACCTAGTCAGACTAATTTCCTCTTTCTTACTCGTCCAGTTCTGCAGTATTGTGCATTGACACAATTATTTGTGGTCAGGGAGGGAATTCCTTAAAATTGGGGAGGATATGACCATGTGGAGAAGAGATTACTTTACTACTTCTGCTGGGGCACGAAGAATGGGTCTATCAGGGCCACGGAATGGCAGAATCTACATCATGTACCACGGCACCTCTTGGTGGGCTGCACAGAAAATCATGGCTAAAGGTTTTTGTCCGTCCAACCGTGGCATGTTGGGGCAGGGTGTGTATCTATGCCGGGACCTGGAGAAGGCTAGTAGATACCCCCTGGACCTCACTGAACACCAGAAGGTTGTCATCAGAGTTAAAGTCAATGTGGGCAAGGTGAAAACAATAGATCGCCAAAGCCACCCTTTGCAGAAGACATGGCATGACGAAGGTTACGACTCAGCCTGGGTTCCTCCTAACTGTGGCATGGTGAAGAGTGGTTTAGAAGAGACCTGTGTCTGGGACCCAAAAAGGATTACTGTTTTAGACACTTTCAAATCAAAAACAGAACCCACCTTACAAAGTGAGGACACTGATGAGGAAGAGGAGGGGGGGGATGAAGAGGACACTGAGGAGGAGGAAGAGGAGGAAGAGGGGGTGGAGGGAGAGGGAGAGGAGGAGGATTATGAGGAAGAGGGGGTTGATGAAGAGGAGGAGGAGGAGGAAGAGAAAGAAGGGGTGGAGGGAGAGGAGGAAGCAGATGGGAAAACTGAGGATGAGGAGGGAGAGGAAGAGGAGGAGGAGGAAGCAGATGGGGACACTGAGGAGGTGGAGGAGGAGGATGGAGAGGAAGAGGAGGAAGCGGATGGGAACACTGAGGAGGAGGAGGAGGAGGAGGGAGAAGAAGAGGAGGACGCGGATGGGGACACTGAGGAGGAGGAGGAGGAGGAGGGAGAAGAAGAGGAGGAAGCGGATGGGGACACTGAGGAGGAGGAGGAGGAGGAGGAGGAGGGAGAAGAAGAGGAGGAAGCAGATGGGGACACTGAGGAGGAGGAGGGAGAAGACGAGGAGGAAGCGGATGGGGACACTGAGGAGGAGGAGGAGGGAGAAGAAGAGGAGGAAGCGGATGGGGACACTGAGGAGGAGGAGGAGGAGGGAGAAGAAGAGGAGGAAGCGGATGGGGACACTGAGGAGGAGGAGGAGGAGGGAGAAGAAGAGGAGGAAGCGGATGGGGACACTGAGGAGGATTATGAAGAAGAGGAGGTGGAGGGAGAGGAGGATTATGAGGAAGAGGAGGAGGACTCATGTTGAAGATAAGCAGGCCATTCTATGAACTCAGTGGTGTTTTTAATACATCTACTCTCCCTCTCTCAGGCTGAGGGACAGAAGCCACCATCATTGGAAAAAGGTTGGCTCATTTGTTGTTTTGGGAAAGTAATTTCTGTAGATGTTTACTTACGTTAATGAGATTCATTTACATGTGTCCCACAGGTGTGAGACATGATAATGCTCATGATTAGGGACATTCGTTTTTTTTCCTGACCACAATGGCCTGACCAGGAAAAACTCCAGGCTCTGGTTATGATACACATATTTTGGGGCCCAGAGTTGTTCCTGGTCAGGTACATCATACTTGATATAAGTTGAAAGAAGACTGCAAGTGCTTCACATGTACTGTATAGCCAGAGGATAGTTAACATGTTTTTGCACTTGCTGACCTTTGGTGGTAAAGCTATTACCATGCTGACATCAGACATCAATATAACAACCATAGAAATATGGCTGAAAACAAAGCTAAACCTGTCAACTATCTACGTATTCAGACATTATACTGTGTTACAATCTAGCCAGACAGGGTATTATTAATACAATCATAACACAACAAATACAACACAAAAGATTATTCAACTCTTCTCCATCCTTGCACAGTGGGGGAGCTGTATAACACATACTCACACAGACACACACACAAACACACACACACTGCAGCAACATGTCCAGCCCTGGTCTGTTAATCTGTGTGGTCATCCTCTAAGGTCATGGCTGACACACATCTCCAGCACTGCTGACAGAGCTTTCCTCAGTGTGCTGTTACCCAACGTCTATGTGTGTGTGTGTGTGTATGTGTGTGTGTGTGTGTGGTGTTTCCCAATGTGTGTGTGTGCCTACTAGCTCACCAACCAGCACCGCACACAGACTGCCTGTCACCACACGGCCACGCCAAATCCCCTTGTATACCTCCCCCTGTCTCCCTCCTCTCCCTGGCTAGCTAACTGTTTGTCTCCCCTTTCACCCCCAACTCACCCATCTCCACTGCCTGGCTTCCTCACCTGTTAAGACTTTCTCCACACAGGAACGACCAGGGAACATGGGGTCCTTGATGAAAATGCATATTCTGACACCCGCATTGACGGATATTGTGGCCTTACCAATACAGAGGCAATCAGACACAGACACACACACACACGTTTTGTTCTTCTATCTTCATGGGGATTGTCATGACGTTGGCCTGGCGGGTAGGTTTATGACAGTCATAAATACCTCTTCCCCTCTTTTTCCTCTCTCTACCCTACTGAGGTTACATTTGCAAAACCCTTGGTTAACATAGAGATTCTGGGAACATCAGAAGGTGGGGGGAAATGAACTATATTCTGGTAATCCGAACAATTGAACATATGCGGTGGTACTTAATGAAAATGATGTCAGTTCGGTTGTCATCTGAGACATTCTCATCAATGATAAGATGACATAAACTCTACAGTGGAAAGTCTACACATCAGAGTTATCGGATTCACATGGAATTGTTGTTCAATTTAAATGTTTGAATATGGAATTATTTGTGATGGGATGAGATGTGATTTTAGCTTCTAAAATGTGAGATGTGGGTTTTCATAAGATAGGGCTGCTCAATCAGTGGCCCACCCCTGTGAAGGGACATGGGCTATAAAACCTTTCAAACACGCCCTCCTCTCCCTTCCTATATAAGCCTTTGACGACAATAGAACTTCCTGTTCCGGGGATGTAGGACGACGGTCCGATGTCAGAATGGTTCAGATAATAACTACAGAACGAAGCCAACATCAGCGTGAGCTTTAGTTGCGAATGGTATGAACTTTGAACTCTTATTCACTACAGAAGTGATACCTCCTAGCCGTTGAGTTAGCAATCGCAGCTGCAAACGCAGGTTAGGAAGGAACCGACAGAGTATCCCGTCTACCACACAATGACGTTACTACAACGTATCCAATTGACAACCAGAAACATTATTCAAAGGACTCGGTTGGGCAACACGGCCTTCCATCTACCACCAACCTACAGAAGCGCAGCTCAGAGTAAATATTTATTTCATTTTCCTTTTCCAAATGGGTGGTAATTTAGAATGCATAAGATACTGTATTTACGATAGCACAGCTTCGCCCTTCGTTCCTCAGTCTTCCCGATCTTTCACTCAACCCAGACCCTTTTCTTTTGTGTAACAAGCTGTCATATCTGTTCCGCCCGCTAGGGCCGTTTTCCTTTATGACGTCATTTGTAATCAAGTTATGATTTAATTATGTGTATGTGTAATTCTGTGTGATTAGTTATGTATTTAGTAAATAAATTATTAAACCCAATTTTGTATTGCTGATTCAAAATGTTAGCCAGGGTTCTTGCAGATAACCAAGAATTTACAACTTTCAGATGAGACTGAAGTAAGATGACGATTGATATTGACTGCTATTGATGTAAAATATTACTAGGTCTTTAAGAGTTTATTCAGAAGATAACAGCTCTATAAATATTATTTTGTGGTGCCAGACTATCTAGTTAATTACATTTACATGATTAGCTCAATCAGGTGATATTAATTAAGGAGAAATTATTTTATAGAATAGCATGTCATATCACTTAATCCGGCATAGCCAAAGGCACAACATGATCTACAATTAATTTCCATTCAAAATCCTAATTTCCCTGACCCCTAACCTTAACCCTAACCTGTAACCCAAACACACACACACAAGCACACAGACTGTTTTGGAAGGAGGCTATTTGAAGTAATGGAGCATGTCAATGGAAGAAAATGTCGGATTAAATATTTATTTAAAGTATTGCAGATCACATTCAAAGCAGAGGTACAAAGGAAATGGATTTGCTACAGCTGACCCATTTGTCATGAATGTATTTGATTTAGCTTTGTGTTATTACATGAAAATTTGTTTATATATTGAATCAACAAGAGCGGAACAGTCAATTACCACAGTTATTTCATACTTGTTTGTGAAAGCATCATGACCGTGAACAATAACAATCTGTCAATAATCTCTGGTGAACAGACCACGTAGACATACATGGTCTACCGTAGATCTGTCTTTATACTATGGCCACCGATAGCAAACGAGCATCAGTGTGTTTTTCATCACTGGTTATTTGGACAAATCACGATTTCGCAGGTGTTAAGCACCTTTCGAATTTCAGAAGGGTAGGGGACATTCGGCCCATAGACTTGCCTGTAACTTTCAAAGAGAGAGGTTGGAGCTCCTTGTTCAGGTTCTGCTCCTCATTCTAGCATCTCTTAATCTCTTCTCTTAACATTTCTGGACCAAGAATCTAATCGAGCAGCTGACCCATTACGCAAGACTTTAGTTTTGGGTGAACTGAGATTAATATTTCAATATCCTCATACAGTCCATACATCAAGTAGAGTATTACCATTTTTCAAAACTGGACTATTTTTAGCTACAGTGCCTGCATTGAAATGTACTTCTCTGTAGTCACAAACCAATAAATGCAGGTATTGTAAAACAGTAAAATGCCCAATCGAAGCAGCAAACAGCAGTTAAGGCAGAATTTACTCCCTCACAAGGTAATAACAACCGCCTCTTGGTCGTTAAACAAATCAGCCAATGAGAAATCAATACCAGACTGGCTTGCAGTCAGGAGAAGCAGAGAGAGCTGCGTTCAAGAGCGGGCTGATAAGAGCTCTTCTTCTGAGGGTCAGACGTACACACTTTTACAACCTCTCCTTAATGCATTTCTAATTAGACAATGGTGTAGGAACGATGGGTTGGAGAGAGCTGCGTTCAAGAGAGGGCCACTAAGTGCTCTTCTAGCAAGAGTCAGACAATGTTACGTACAACTTCTTGTTAATTCTTTTGTAATGAGGAAATAGTGTAGGAACTAATATGGTTGGTTGTGCACCTTTCAGAGACACCACATAGACATGTTTCTTGACACGTGATTATTTTCTTCTAATGTAGTCTCGAGAATATTCAACAATAACATCCATAATAATGCCTTATTTGAAATACTCAAATATCTTATTTGGCAATATACTCAACTTAAATGTGATATGCTTATTGACGTTTATTTATTGTCTGGCAAGGCTACGGAATGGCATGGTCTACAAAATGTACCACGGAACCTTTGAGAAAACTACATGTAAAATCCTGACTAAAGGTTTTTTAACCATCCAAGTGTGGCATGTTGGGGCAGGGTGTGTATCTAAGCCGGGACCTGGAGAAGGGTAGTAGATAACCCCTGGACCTCATTGAACACCAGAAGGTTGTCATCAGAGTTAAAGTCAATGTGGGCAAGGTGAAGACAACAGACTGCCAAAGCCACCCTTTGCAGAAGACGTGGCATGACGAAGGTTACGACTCAGCCTGGGTTCCTCCTAACTGTGGCATGGTGAAGAGTGGTTTAGAAGAGACCTGTGTCTGGGACCCAAACCACATTACTGTTTTAGGCATCTTCAAATAAAAAACAGAACCCACCTTACAAAGTGAGGACACTGATGAGGAAGAAAAGGAGGATGAGGATTATGAGGAAACAGGTGTGGAAGGAGAGGAGGAGGAGAAGAAGGGGGAGGAAGAGAATGGCAATTTATTAATTAGATTAGCTCTCATCCTGGGTCCATTCTCCCATGTCTCCTCTCGCTTCCTTTTGAAAAAGTTCAAAGGTAATTAAGGAGAGGTGGCGTGTAGAGGGACATTGGACATAAATGCACTTTATGAATTGACTCTCCTGAATGGGTGTAACCAAAGAAGACCTTTGTAGCACTCAACATCTTTCAAGGGTATTTTTGTCCTACTGAATCTGAATTTTTGTAATCTGGGGGATTAGGGACATTCGTTTTTCCTGACCGCTTGTGACCACATTTGTTCCTGATCAGATCACATACATGATATAGGTTTAAAGAAGTCTGCATAACATGATTGTGTAGGAGAATAAAGTTATGTTTGCACTTGTTGACCTTTTGATGCTGAACATGTCTGGTAAGAAGTGAAAGGGATTAACATCCTGACATCAGACATCAATATAACAGCCTTGGGGGCGGGATCTACTAAGCTGTGGAATTGTTTTAAGAAGGTCATACCAATGATCATTTTGCTATTTGATTTGGAATATTAAGACCTCTTGAAGTATCCCCCCCAAAAATAAAAAAATAAAAATGAATGCAAAATGTTATTTGACCTTACTGCTGTTAGCCCCATACAAATGCATTGAATAACAGATTCACTTCATGGAACAACAGATAGTCCCAAAATACTATCTAGGAAGTTTCATCTGAAGTGTCTGTCCTATATCTGAGAGGTATAAGAAATATATATACTGTATATACAGTTGAAGTCGGAAGTTCACATACGCTTAGATTGGAGTCATTCAAACTCGTTTTTCAACCACTCCACATATTTCTTGTTAAGAAACTATAATTCTGGCAAGTCGGTTAGGACATCTACTTTGTGCATGACACAATTCATTTTCCCAACAATTGTTTACAGACAGATTATTTAACTTATAATTCAACGTATCACAATTCCAGTGGGTCAGAAGTTCACATACACTAAGTTGACTGTGCCTTTAAAAAGCTTGGAAAATTCCAGAAAATTATGTCATGGCTTTAGAAGCTTCTGATAGGCTAATTGACATCACTTGAGTCAATTGGAGGAGTACCTGTGGATGTATTTCAAGGCCTACCTTCACACTCAGTGCCTCTTTGCTTGACATCATGGGAAAAATCAAAAGAAATCAGCCAAGACCTCAGAAAATAATTGTAAACCTCCACAAGTCTAGTTCATCCTTGGGAGCAATTTCCAAACGCCTGAAGGTACCATGTTCATCTGTACAAACAATAGAACGCAAGTATAAACACCATGGGACCACACAGCCGTCATACCGCTCAAGAAGGAGACGCGTTCTGTCTCCTAGAGAAGAACGTACTTTGGTACGAAAAGTGCAAATCAATCCCAGAACAACAGCAAAGGACCTTGTGAATATGCTGGAGGAAACAGGTACAAGAGTATCAATATCCACAGTAAAACAAGTCTTATATTGACATAACCTGAAAGAACACTCAGCAAAAATGGGGAAGGCTTAAAAGCCGAAGAACAACGTCTGAACCATGAAGCACAGGGGAGGCAGCATCATGTTGTGGGGGTGCTTTGCTGCAGGAGGGACTGGTGCACTTCACAAAATAGATGGCATCATGAGCGAGGAAAATTATGTGGATATATTGAAGCAACATCTCAAGACATCAGTTAAAACATGGTCACAAATGGGTCTTCCAAATGAACAATGACCCCAAGCATACTTCCAAAGTTGTGGCAAAATGGCTTAAGGACAACAAAGTCAAGGTATTGGAGTGGCCATCACAAAGCTTGAGCTCAATCCTGTAGAACATTTGTGGGCAGAACTGAAAAAGCGTGTGCGAGCAAGGAGGCCTACAAACCTGACTCAGTTACACCAGCTCTGTCAGGAGGAATGGGCCAAAATTCACCCAACTTATTGTGGGAAGCTTGTGGAAGGCTACCCGAAACGTTTGACCGAAGTTAAACAATTTAAAGGCAATGATACCAAATACTAATTGACTGTATGTAAACTTCTGACCCACTGGGAATGTGATGAAAGAAATAAAAGCTGAAATAAATTATTCTATCTACTATTATTCTGACACTTCACATTCTTAAAATAAAGTGGTGATCCTAACTGACCTAAGACAGGGAATTATTACTAGAATTAAATGTCAGGATTCGTGAAAAACTGAGTTTAAATGTATTTGGCTAAGGTGTACATTTCTGACTTCGACTGTATGTGCAGTTAAAATATGGCAATAGAATCAATGACCGAAAATATGTATCTTTGACGTCAAGAAAATAAGTTCTCACCTTTTACTCAGCACCTACATTGCACCAGATTTCGAAGTCCAGAAACAAAAATACTTATTTTGGACGTCCGGAAAATATATATATTTTGATTTCCGTACATGACGTCTTTTCACCTTTTCATTCAGCACCTAAAATGCACCTTACATCAACGTCTGGAAAAGACGTCTAAAAGATGTCTTTCCAACGTCATTTTGCTTACTGGTTTAGATCTGGTAAAAAGACAGTGTCTAGGTGTTGTTCTCTAAATAAAACACTCCTGTCATAACATCCTTCATTACTGAGACGTGACGTCTTGTATGATTGGAAACAAAACGTCTACATATTTGCATATTAACAGCACAAAATGCCCATCACTACATTCTTACCTGTACCTGCATCCTGGATCAACATCAGTTAGACAACTCCAGATCTGTAAGTATTTTAACCAAATAATCTTAATAAAACTTGATTAAGTTTAATGTTTTGGAATTCCAACATTATAATGTTGATAAAAATCTATTGACACCTGTGGCGGTCTGTGCCATTGAAGACGAGGGAGGACAATAATTTTTTTTCATGAGCATGGCCTTATTTCCATGACAGCGTATTGGATGACTGTCATTCATATTCCATTCACCCAGTTCAATGTAACATCGAGATGGTTCAGGATACTACATGATACTGTGACGACCCTCTCTGTCTGCCGTATTCTCTCTTTGCTCTTGTTTTCCTTATTAGGATGCCGGTGGGCGGAGTTGGGAGGGTCGTCAGCTACATGGGAAACACCTGGGCCCGGTGTGTCCCAGGATAAATACACCACTTCCCCATTCATGGAGGAGACTCTCTCTATGCAGACACCTTTCTAGATTTTGTTGTGTATCTTGGTGGCCTTTTGGTTGTTTGCTTTGGCACCTTTCAACACCCTGCATTATCACATTCATGCATGCAAAACACTCACTTACACTACTGATTACACACACCATTGTATATTGTACTTAGTTACTTATTTAATAAATATGTTTTGTTACTCCTTATCTCCACGTTGTCTCCCTTTTGTTACGGGCTTTGAGCCGGTTCATGACAATACTCAAATTTGACATATTTCCATCATGAGGTTGCTACAACCTAGTCTATGAATGTTTTCAAAGTAGGTGTACACAGGTTGACATACATTTTTTAGGCGACATACAGTGACAAATGGACAGAAAGTGACACATTCAATACCGCCTTGCTCACTACTCTTGCTTGCATCTAGCTGATCTAGTGTCACGTTGTATAAATGATTGGAGACAGGCGCAGGAATATGTAATAGGGGTTTTTAATACTCCACCCAAAAACCCAACAAAACACGGGACGAGACCCGTAATAAGGAGTCCACAATACACGCAGCACGAAAGCCGAAACAACAAAGCACAGGTACTCGCAAGCCCAACGGACATGGGAACAATAACCCACCAAGACAATGGTGAACAGTCACATATATACAGTACAATTACTAGTCAGGGGAATTGGAATCAGGTGTGCGTAATGAGACAGTTCAGTGACGCCTAGAGGCCGGTGACATAGACCTCCGGAACTGGTGCGTGGAATGAGCAACAGTACCGGGGAATCCGTGACATTTGGGATGTAATCATTAGTCCAACAGTTACAAAATTAGAGTTTCTATTGGACAAATTCAGGTATGTTATCCCCGTTTCATTCTGTTTGCTTCTGTTTATGAAACCTTTTTCAACAGAATTGGCAGAATGAATTCACATCTGATAACACGTAAACACAGTTCACTTTCATAGCAGCCACACTGTATTCCTTCTCGTATCTACATGCTCTCCTCCTCTCACCTTTTCCCTCTGCTTGTGGATTTCAATGCACAACACATCAGCTGTATGTGACCAGACGAAACCATATCATAATAATATCATAACGCTACACACAGCCTACCTACATTGTTGTAGGTAGGCTGTAACATCATTGTCAACATAGCTAATAAAACTAGTGTGTTAGTAAACCCGCTACAATCATGCAGAACTGTATGTACAGTCAGTAAGCAGTTTAGCAGTTACACCGGCAGGCCCCAGTGGCAAGAAATAGTTCAACCAAAAGCTTACCTTGTCTTGGAAGAGTTCCAGTATTGTGTTGGATAGCCATAGCCAGCTAGCTAACATAGCATCCCACCTGTTTGAGCCGGG
The DNA here is from genome assembly GCF_034236695.1 of Oncorhynchus nerka. Classification (NCBI taxonomy): domain Eukaryota; kingdom Metazoa; phylum Chordata; class Actinopteri; order Salmoniformes; family Salmonidae; genus Oncorhynchus; species Oncorhynchus nerka. The sequence goes on from NC_088410.1 coordinate 28,719,687, forward strand.
TGTTTATTAAATTGACTAAACTAGCAAACTGCATTTGCTAGCTAAGTACACTACCGGTCAAAAGTTTTAGAACACCTACTCATTCCATTTTTTTTCATTTCATTCCATTCCATTTTCTTTATTTTTACTATTTTCTACATTGTAGAATAAAAGTGAAGACATAAAAACTATGAAATAACACATATGGAATCATGTAGTAACCAAAAAAGTGTTAAACAAATCAAAATGGAGGAGGAGGTTTTATGGTGTGGGGGTGCTTTGCTGGTGACACTGTTTGTGAATTATTAAGAATTCAAGGCACACTTAACCAGCATGGCTACCAGAGCATTCTGCAGAAATACACCATCCATAATACACCATCCAATACACCATGTAAGGGCTATTTGACCAAGAAGGAGAGTGATAGAGAGCTGCATCATATGACCTGGCCTCCACAATCCCCCGACCTCAACCAAATTGAGATGGTTTGGGATGAGTTGGGCCGCAGAGTGAAGGAAAAGTAGCCAACAAGTGCTCAAAATATGTGGGAACTCCTTTAAGACTGTTGGAAAAGTATTCCAGGTGAAGCTGGTTTTCGAGAATACCAAGTTTTCAAAGCTGTCATCAATGCAAAATGTGGCTATTTGAAGAATCTCAAATGTAAAATATATTATGATTTATTTAACACTTTTCTTGTTACTACATGATTCCATATGTGTTATATGTCTTCACTATTATTCTACAATGTAGAAAATAGTAAAAAATAAAGACAAACCCTTGAATGACTAGGTGTTCTAAAACGTTTGACCGGTAGTATAAGTAAAAGTGAAAGTGAAAATAAAATGACAAAATATCTCTTTCTCTCTCTCTCTATCGCTTCTCCTTAATTTTTTAAGGTTCACCATCGTGCCAGCCAACAGAGTACTGTTGAGTCTACTGTGGACCTCCATTGCAAAACAGTGTGTTTTAATAATTTATTTGGTGACATGTTAATGTATTTAGTATAGATTTATCTAAAAAAGGATCATTTTTAAATGTTTCACAATTTTATGAAATTCACCGAGGAGGATTGTCCTCTCCTTCCTCCTCTGAGGAGCCTCCAATGATTGTATTATAAAGAGTTTAATTGTATGTGACCATGAGAAAACCATTTCTGGCTGGCTGTAGTGTGAGAAGGATTTTAGATGAAAACCTTACCTCCAGTTTGAATAATCCTGTATAAAAAAATATATTGCAAAAACTTCTGGATACAAGACAAATTAATTTGATACGTTTTATTGGTTAGCAAAATCCACTCAAAGCAAGTTCATAAAGCCAGTCTCTTCAGTAGGCAGATACAGCCAGTGAAGGGTTAGCTGGGTGCTAAGTGCAAATACCAGGCAGCCATTTGAGAGCGAGGGAGAAGGGGGTGGTGTAAAAATAACAAAGCCTGCCCCTTCCTAATTTAGGAGACATCCTGCTCTGATCAACGAAAGGAAGACAACTTCTATTTATATTCCTTTTACCAGTAACAACTTCCTTGGGTGTAAAGTAATCTGTCTGGTGAATCACTTTTACCTGAATCACCCTTCAGAGATCAACACCGATCTGTCATTAAGTGAACTAACTAATATAGAACCATATAACTTGGACGTTTTTTGGTGAGTATTTTATCCAACTTAACCTTTTCAAATTGCAGCTGTTTTATACTCTGTTTTGATATACTGTAGGTCAAATGTAGTTCATTCCCTTCTATATATTTTGACACACTTATTTGTGGTCAGGGAGGGAATACCTTAAAATTGGGGAGGATATGGCCACGTGGAGAGGAGATTACTTTACTTCTTCTGCTGTGGCACGAAGAATGGGTCTATCAGGGCCACGGAATGGCAGAATCTACATCATGTACCACGGCACCTCTTGGTGGGCTGCACAGAAAATCATGGTTAAAGATTTTTGTCCGTCCAAGTGTGGCATGTTGGGGCAGGGTGTGTATCTAAGCCGGGACCTGGAGAAGGCTAGTAGATACCCCCTGGACCTCACTGAACACCAGAAGGTTGTCATCAAAGTTAAAGTCAATGTGGGCAAGGTGAAAAAAATAGACCGCCAAGACCACCCTTTGCAGAAGACGTGGCATTACGAAGGTTACGACTCAGCCTGGGTTCCTCCTAACTGTGGCATGGTGAAGAGTGGTTTAGAAGAGACCTGTGTCTGGGACCCAAATCGCATTACTGTTTTAGACATCATCAAATCAAAAACAGAACCCACCTTACAAAGTGAGGATTCTGATGAGGAAGAAGAGGAGGAAGAGGATGAAGAGGACACTGAGGATGAGGAAGAAGAGGAAGAGGGGGTGGAGGAAGAGGAGGAGGAGGAGGATTATGAGGAAGAAGGGGTGCAGGAAGAGGAGGAGGAGGAAGAGAATGAGGATTATGAGGAAGAGGAGGAAGCGGACGGGGACACTGAGGAGGAGGAGGAGGAGGAGGAGGAGGAGGAGGAAGAGGAGGAGGAGGAGGAGGAAGAGGAGGATTATGAGGAAGAGGGGGTGCAGGAAGAGGAGGAGGTGGAAGAGAATGAGGGTTATGAGGAAGAGGAGGAAGCGGATGGGGACACTGAGGAGGAGGATGAGGAGGAGGAGGAGGGGGAGGAGGAGGGGGAGGAGGAGGAGGATTATGAGGAAGATGGGGTGCAGGAAGAGGAGGAGGAGGAAGATAATGAGGATTATGAGGAAGAGGAGGAAGTGGATGGGGTCACTGAGGAGGAGGATGAGGTGGAGGAGGAGGAGGGGGAGGAAGAGGAGGATTATGAGGAAGAGGGGGTGCAGGAAGAGGAGGAGGAGGAAGAGTAGGAAGAGAATGAGGATTATGAGGAAGAGGAGGAAGCAGATGTGGACACTGAGGAGGAGAAAGAGGAGGATAAAGAAGAGGATTATGAGGAAGAGGGAATGCAGGAAGAGGAGGAGGAGGATTGAGAATTATGAGGAAGAGGAGGAAGCGGATGGCGACATGGATGAGGAGGAGGAGGAAACAGATGAGGACACGGAGGAGGAGGGGGACACTGAGGAGGATTATGACGAGAGGAGATGGAGAGAGAGGATTATGAGGGAGAGGAGGAGGACTCATAGTGAAGATAAGCAGACTATTCTATGAACTCAGTGGTGTTTTTAATACAACTCTCTCAGGCTGAGGGACAGAAGTCACCATCATTGTAAAGGTTAGCTAATTTGTTGTTTTGGGAAAGTCATTTCTAAAGATGTATACTTTCTTTAAAAAAAAAATAACACACACACACACACACACACACACACACACACACACACACACACACACACACACACACACACACACACACACACACACACACACACACACACACACACACACACACACACACACACACACACACACACACACACACACTCCCAGACATACACACACAGACTGTCTTGGAAGGAGGCCATTTGAAGTAATGGAGCATGTCAATGGAAGAAAATATGGGATTAAATATTTATTTAAAGTATTGCAGATCTCATTCAAAGCAGAGGTACAAAGGAAATGGATTTGCTACAGCTGACCGATTTGTCATGATTGTATTTTATTTAGCTTTGTGTTATTACATGAAAATGTGTTTACATATTAAATCAACAAGAGCGGCTCAGTCAATTACTACAGTTATTTCATACTTGTTTGTGAAAGCATCATGACCGTGAACAATAACAATCTGTCAATAATCTCTGGTGAACAGACCACGTAGACATACATGGTACCGTAGATCTGTCTTTATACTATGGCCACCGATAGCTAACGAGCATCAGTAGTTCTGTGTTTTTCATCACTGGTTATTTGGACAAATCACGATTTCGCAGGTGTTAAACACCTTTCGAATTTCAGAAGGGTAGGGGACATTCGGCCCATAGACTTGCCTGTAACTTTCAAAGAGAGAGGGTGGAGCTCCTTGTTCTGGCATCTCCTAATCTCTTCTCTTAACATTTCTGGACCCAGAACCTAATCGAGGAGCTGACCAATTAGACTTTAGTTTTGGGTGAACAAAGATTAATATTTCAATATCCTCATATAGTCATTTTGTTCCAAACTGGACTATTTTTTAGCTACAGTGCCTGCATTGAAATGTACCTCTCTGTAGTCACAAACCAATAAATGCAGGTATTGTAAAGAGTAAAATGCCCAATCGAAGTAGCAAGCAGCAGTTAAGGCAGAATTTGCTCCCTCACAAGGCAATAACAACTGTCTCTGGGTGGTTAAACAAATCAACCAATGAGAAATCAATACCAGACTGGCTTGCAGTCAGGCGAAGCTGAGAGAGTTGCGTTCAAGAGCGGGCTGATAAGAGCTCTTCTTCTGAGGGTCAGACGTACACACTTTTACAACCTCTCCTTAATGCATTTCTAATTAGACAATGGTGTAGGAACGATGGGTTGGAGAGAGCTGCGTTCAAGAGAGGGCCGATAAGTGCTCTTCTAGCAAGGCTCAGACAATGTTACAAGACGTACAACTTCTTGTTAATGCTTTTGTAATGAGGAAATAGTGTAGGAACTATTATGGTTGGTTGTGCACCTTTCAGAGACACCACATGGACATGTCTCTTGACACGTGAGCCTTTTCTTCTCATGTAATCTCGAGTATATTCAACAATAACATCCATAATAATGCCTTGTTTGAAGTACTCAAATATCTTATTTGGCAATACACTCAACTAAAAAGTAATTCGTTTATTTGACTGTTATTTCTTGGGAGAAGGGGTATATTTATCCTGTCTACTTCTGTCTAGTAGAACAGACAGAATAACCCTCTGGAGTGAAATATTATAGAATAATAGAATCTATGAGCTCTAGTTCTATGTGGCAGGCTGGTGGATTCACTCCTGTTCTACTGTTAGAACCTCTACAAATAGAAAAACCAATCAAAGGAAATATCCTTAGACCTCCGAAACAGCATTGTGTCGAGGCACAGATCTGGGGAAGGGTACCAAAACATTTCTGCAGCATTGAAGGTCCCCAAGAACACAGTGGCCTCCATCATTGTTAAATGGAAGAAGTTTGGAACCACAAAGACTCTTCCTAGAGCTGGCCGCCCGGCAAAACTGAGCAATAGTGGGAACTAAAAGACAGGAAACCTTAAGATTATTTCTGTACCGGTGTACGATGTTTTTAAATACACACACAGACCTGCCTTGGTCAGGGAGGTGACCAAGAACCCGATGGTCACTGACAGAGCTCCAGAGTTCCTCTGTGGAGATGGGAGAACCTTCCAGAAGGACAACCATCTCTGAAGCACTCCACCAATCAGGCCTTAATGGTAGAGTGGCCAGACAGAAGCCACTCTTCAATAAAAGGCACATGACAGCCCTCTTGGAGTTTGCCAAAAGGCACCTAAAGACTCTCAGACCATGAGAAACAAGATTCTTTGGCCTGAATGCCAAGAGTCAAGTCTGCAGGAAACCTGGCGCAATCCCTACAGTGAAGCATGGTGGTGGCAGCATCATGCTGTGGATATGTTTTTCAGCGGCAGGGACTGTGAAACTAGTCAGGATCTAGGCAAAGATGAACTGAGAAAAGTACAGAGAGATCCTTGATGAAAACCTGCTCCAGAGTGCTCAGGTCCACAGACCTGGGTCAAGGTTCACCTTCCAACAGGACAACGACCCTAAGCACACAGCCAAGACAACACAGGAGTGGCTTCGGGACAAGTCTCTGAATGTCCTTGAGTGGCCCAGTCAGAGCCCGGACTTAAATCAAACATCTCTGGATCGACTTGCAAATAGCAGTGCAGCAACGCTCCCCATCCAACTTGACAGAGCTTGAGAGGATCTGCATAGAAAAATGGGAGAAATTCCCCAAATACAGGTGTGCCAAGCTTGTAGTGTACTTATGTAGTTATGTACATTTTCATTTTTGAATCTTTTTAAATTAGCCCAAAATTCTAAAAACCTGTTTTTTCTTTGTCATGGTATTGTGTGTAGATTGATGAGGGGAAAATAACTATTTAATCAATTTTAGAATAAGGATGAACGTAACAAAATGTCAAGGTGTCTGAATACTTTCTGAAGGCACCTGTAACGGTTTTCGTTGGTGGAAGAAGGAGTAGACCAAAGCGCAGCGTGATAAGTGTTCATGTTGTCAATTTAATCAAAGCTGAACACTAAACAAAATAACAACGAGGAATAACGAGAACGAAATAGTTCTGTCAGGTGATACACACAAAACAGAAAACAACTACCCACAACTCAAGGGCGAAACCAGGCTGCCTAAGTATGGTTCTCAATCAGAGACAACGATTGACAGCCGCCTCTGATTGGGAACCATACCAGGCCAAACACATAGAAATACAAACATAGAACAAAACATAGTCCAGGAGAATCTGTGTGGATCTGAGGCTCTCCTGCTAGTTCAGGAGAATATGTGTGGATCTGTGGCTCTACTGCTAGTCCAGGAGAATCTGTGTGGATCTGAGGCTCTACTGCTAGTCCAGGAGAATATGTGTGGATCTGTGACTCTACTGCTAGTCCAGGAGAATCTGTGTGGATCTGTGGCTCTACTGCTAGTCCAGGAGAATCTGTGTGGATCTGTGGCTCTTCTGCTAGTCCAGGAGAATCTGTGTGGATCTGTGGCTCAACTGCTGGTTCAGGAGAATCTGTGTGAATCTGTGGCTCTTCTGCTAGTTCAGGTTAATCTGTGTGGATCTGTGGCTCTACTGCTAGTTCAGTTGAATCTGTGTGGATCTGTAGCTGTTCTGCTAGTTCAGGTGAATCTGTGTGGATCTGTGGCTGTTCTGCTAGTTCAGGTTAATCTCGTTTGGCTGCTGCTCTGACATCATCAGTACGCCTCCGCCTCACCTGAGTGACCACTGATCCCTGCTCCCCTCTCTGTCCCCTCTGGCTGAGACGGATCATTCTTTATCTGGGGGTTATCACTCACTCGCAAACTCTCTCTCTCTCTCTCTCTCTCTCTCTCTTTCTATCTTTCTCTCCCTATCTCTCTGTCAGGTATATGAGCAAATATTGTCACCAAGGGGAGTTCTGTTTATTGTTGTGAGAAAAAAATGTGAGTCATCCTGGGACACACACACACACACACACACACACACACACACACACACACACACACACACACACACACACACACACACACACACACACCCTCCCCCTGAACCCCCCTCCCCCTGACACACACAGTGAGACAGACAGACAGCATGGTAGGACACACACACGTACATGCTGTAACCCCCCCCCCCCCACACACACGCTGCATGTGAAATCTGTAATCCCACAGGCCCATAGAAGCCCCTGATGAAACACACACTACAATTGTCCACCATCGTCAAAAGCTGTGTGTGTTCATGTCCAAAACAACAAACCTTAATCCACTGTGACCCCGATCCTCTATTCATATACTGCTATGTTTAGAATCTGCAAGTAAGTGCTTCCGTTTGGGCCCATTCAATTTCATTTAATTCAGGTCAAGGTAAATTGAAAATCCAATTCAAGGTTTGAACAAGGCCATTTAATTGACATATTTCTTACTTTCGTAAAATGTACTGAACTGGAATGGGATTGACCCAAACCTTGTTCACTGAAATCATTTACAGTGGATGTTGGGAACTTTAACATTGTGACAGCAGCATGTGACCTTTCCTCTGTCTTGTGTCAGGCTTAAGCTAACAGGAAGTGTTACACAACGTGACATTTGTACACCCAAAGCCTCAGAAGGTTCCAATCCACATGACTTACATAACATCTCCCAACACGCGCTGTCAATCAATCTGATTTCTAATCAATCAGTTGACTATCGCTCTAATGAGCTGGCCTGAATTGACTGGATTGATTTCCATTACTTTAGTCACTAGCAAGATGTCCTTTCATTTCAGGGTGTTCCCACAGCCATTTCAGAAGAAAGAGGAAGCAGCAGACTCTAGTAGCTCCGATGCAGTCATCTATTTACCAACGTTTCCACAGCAAGCCGTCTTCATCAGGGTTTCATCAAAATTAATTCCTACAGCCATAGCATGGAACCGTCCCGGGCAGATCATCTTGTGTAGTCGATACATTGATATCTAGTTTAAAAATAAACATATATATATACATATTTAACTAGGCAAGTCAGTTAAGAACAAATTCTTATTTGCAATGACGGCTTACCCCGGCCAAACCCAGACAACGCTGGGCCAATTGTGCACCGCCCTATGGGACTCCCAATCACGGCAGGATGTGATACAGCCTGGATTCAATCCAGGGACTGTAGTGACGCCTCTTGCACTGAGATGCAGTGCCTTAGACCGCTGCGCCACTCAGGAGCTTAGGCGTTGTGTCGTGTCAATACTGTGGGTACATTAACATGACATAGACATGTGCGTTATTCAGCAGACGCTCTTATCCAGAGAGACTTACAGGAGCAGTTAGTGTCATTGATAAAGTTGCTGTGTGGTGTGTGGATGTGTCATGCCTAGCAGGATGTATTAGGGCAGCGGTTCCCAAAAGTTTTCACTCAAGCCCCCCTTTCAGCACTGGGGAACAACCCCCCCCCCCCTGCATGCGTGCACCCTGTCTATTTCTATAGGCACAAGCACTGTTCATGATACAAATTGTTCACAACCCCTCTTGCTGGCGGAGATAAGATTTTTGCAGGTTTAAAGCCTATTTCCTGCAATTCTACACATTTTGCATTGTCTAATGTGTATTCGCATGATATTTGAGTTACTCGAACATAAATTACCTAGCTAAAACACGTTCACAGACATGGGCTAGTTGATCTGGACATTTCTGACAAGTTATAAATATCTCTCTAGGGCCTGCAATGACTGACATGACAAGAGGAATACTGATGATGCACAACCCAATTTTGAAACTGCACCTTGTGCATTCTACTATTACAACTTTCAAGATTGAGTTGAAAGCTGGACTGAGTTCCTTAAAAAAAAAGTATATTTATTTATTTATTTGGGGGGGTGTAGTGTACCAGAGCAGAAGTAAAGCTTCCATAGTCAGTCATCTATCTTGCTGTGTTGAATACAACCACCCATACAACCCTCCCCTTCCAGAAACATCTCCTCGGCCCCACCACACCACCACACACACATTCTAAGAAACGTACACATTTCTACCATACCCCCCTCCCCCCTCCGCCATCCAAAACACACACACACACACACACACACACACACACACACACACACACACACACACACACACACACACACACACACACACACACACATATATCCTCAGTAGCCTGACAGTGGTAAGGTATAGACCCACAGATCACATCTCACTGTCACCCAGTGAGCTCCAAATCAGTCCTCACACACACGCACACACACACACACCACAATGAGTTACAGGGTATCCAGACATAGAGACATTTTAATGAGCTCAGCCTCCTGACACATCCATCAGAGGACGCCAGGGGGGTGTCGATTTGGCCCCCTCTCTTTTGGAAGGTTCCCCTCTCACTTAGATTTATTGAAATGATATGCAGTCGTGTCTCCCGTCATGTCAACTCTCTTGGAAAACTTTGGGCATAGAGTTGATGCTGAGGACGATTCAGGTTAAAGTGCTCTTCAAGGAAGCTGAGGTTCATGAAAAACAATAGCATCAAATGAAATGTGGGGGTCCCATAGGCTAGTAAGTCAACTGCTAGCCCCTGTACCAGTAAGTAACTGTCATCCCTGGAAAATGAGTCTCAATTATCGTATTCGAAGACTGTTAGCATTGTATCATTTCACCGATAATTAAATAATAATTGAATATGTCACGGCTGTTGAAGGAAGTGGACCAAGGTGCAGCGTAGTGGGCGCACATTTTCTTTTATTATAGAAAATGACGCCAACAAAACAAAACAAATGAGAAAACAACCGTGAAGCTACAGGCTATGTGCCCTGAACAAAGTCAACTTGCCACAAAGACAGGCGGAAAAAAGGGCTACCTAAGTTTGGTTCTCAATCAGAGACAACGATAGATAGTTGCAACCCGGGCCAAACACAAAGAAATATAAAACATAGACATAAAGAAACTAGAATGCCCACCCTAGTCACACCCTGGCCTAACCAAAATAGAGAATAAAAGCCTCTCTATGGCCAGGGCGTGACAGAATAATTCAAGTCGCTCTGGATAAGAGCGTCTGCTAAATGACTTAAATGTAAATGTAAACAACACAGTCAAATGAAATGTCACACCCTCCTCTTCAAGACTAATCCTGACCTATTCCTCCCCCATTGAGAACGATGTATCATTGACCTTCTGGAGTAGCCATTTACATATCTAGCTTTATGAAGTCTGACCTCCTCATGGCTGGGTTTATAGTACTGGAGCTGACGGCTCCTTCTGACATCTCTGTTATCACCATGGTAATTAGGAGGATGGTTGGTTGTGTTGGTTGTGTTGCAATGTGGAAGTGAGGTTGCAAGCAATGGCGCCGACAGATATGCAGTGTTCTACATTATTTTTTATGTTTTGTGTTATTACACACAGCCGGAAATAACTTTTGGATATCAGAGCGACGGTAACTCACCAGCATTATGACCAGGAATACAATTTTCCCGAATTGGATCCTTTATTCGTACCCCCCAGGGCAATTGAACTTATCCCAGAGGCTGCTCCAAAACGCCACCGAAGTTCTATCAACACACTGACTGTAGTACTCGCTTAGGGAAAACACTAGATCACTTCTACTCGCCTTTTCGAGATGCCTACGAGGCCCCGCCCTCCCTTCGGCAAATCAGATCACAACTCCATTTTGATCCTCCCTTCCCATAGGTAGAAACTCAAACAGGAAGTACCAAAGCTAAGGTCTATTCAAACCTGGTCTGACCAATCGGAATCCGTGCTTCAAGATTGTTTTGATCACCCGGACTGGGATATGTTCCCTGTAGCCTCTGAGAATAACATTGACACTTACACGGACATGGTGACTGAGTTCATTATAAAGTGTATAGGTGATGTTGTTCCCACGGTGACTAATAAAACCTACCCAAACCAGAAACCTAGATAGATGGCAGCATTTGCGCAAAACTGAAAGCGCGAACCACCGCATTTATCCATGGCAAGGTGACTGGGAATATGGTTGAATACAAACAGTGTAATTATTCCCTCCGTAAGGCAATCAAACAGGCAAAACATCTGTACAGAGACAAAGTGGAGTTGCGATTCAACTGCTCAGACACGAGACGTATGTGGCAGGGTCTACAGACATTCATGGATTACAAAGGGCAAACCAGCCAAGTCGCAGACACCAACATCTTGATCCTAGACAAGCTAAACACCTTCTGCACCTGCTTTGAGGATAACACAGTGCAATCGACGTGGCCCGATCCCAAGGACTGTGGGCTCTCATTCTCCATGGCAGACGTGAGTAAGACATTTTAAGCATGTTAGGGGCTCCCGAGTGGCGCAGTGGTCTAATTTTATTTGTTTTATTTATCCGTTATTTTATCAGGTAAATTGACTGAGAACAGGTTCTCATTTGCAGCAACAACCTGGGGAATAGTTACAGGGTAGAGGAGGGGGATGAATGAGCCAATTGTAAACTGGGGATTATTAGGTGACCGTGATGGTTTGAGGGCCAGATTGGGAATTTAGCCAGGACACCGGGGTTAACACCCCTACTCTTACAATAAGTGCCATGGTATCTTTAATGACCTCAGAGAGTCAGGAAACGCGTTTAACGTCCCATCCGAAAGACGGCACCCTACACAGGGCAATCACTGCCCTGGGGCATTTGGGATATTTTTTTTTTGGAGTGCCTCCTACTGGCCCTCCAACACCACTTCCAGCAGCATCTGGTCTCCCATCTAGGAACTGACCAGGAACAACCCTGCTTAGCTTCAGAAGTAAGCCAGCAGTGGTATGCAGGGTGGTATGCTGCTGGATCAAGGATTAAGATACTGCATCTCCGTGCTAGAGGCATTACTACAGATCCTGGTTTGATTCCAGGCTGTATCACAACCGGTCGTGATTGGGAGTCCCGTGGGGCAGTGCAAAATTGGCCCAGCGTTGTCCGGGTTAGGGTTTGGCCGGGTTAGGCCGTCATTGTAAATAATAACTGGCTTGCCTAGTTCAATAAAGGTTAAATAAAAATGTAATAGAAAAAACTCACAAGGCTGCCGGCCCAGACTGCATCCCCAGCCACGTCCTCAGAGCATGCGCAGACCAGCTGTTGGACATATTCACTCTCTCCCTATCCCAGTCTGTTGTCCCCACTTGCTTCAAGATGTCCACCATTGTTCCTGTACCCAAGAAAGTAAAGGTGACTGAACTAAATGACAACCGCCCCGTAGCACTCACTTCTGTCATCATGAAGTGCTTTGAGAGGCTAGTTAAGGATTATATCAACTCTACCTTACCTGACACCCTAGACCCATTTGAATTTGCTTATCGCCTCAATAGATTCACAGACGAGTGTGATCCTCTTCTCACTAAACACTGCCCTATCCCATCTGGACAAGAGGAATGCCTACATCAGAATGCTGTTCATTGACTATAGCTCAGCCTTCAACACCCTAGTACCCTCCAAGCTCATCATTAAGCTCGGGGCCCTTGGTCTGAACCCCACCCTGTGCAACCGGGTCCTGGACTTCCTGACGGGCCGCCCCCAGGTGGTGAAGGTAGGAAACAACACCTCCACTTTGCTGATCTTCAACACAGGGGTCCCACAAGGGTGCGTGCTCAGCCCCCTGCTGTACTCCCTGTTCACCCATGACTGCGTGGCCACGCACGCCTCCAACTCAATCATCAAGTTTGCAGACGACACAACAGTAGTAGGCCTAATTACCAACAATGACGAGACAGCCTACAGGGAGGAGGTGAGGGCCCTGGCAGAGTGTGGCCAGGAAAATAACCTCTCTCTCAACGTCAATAAAACAAAGGAACTGATCGTGGACTTCAGGGAACAGCAGAGGGTGCGCGCCCCATCCAAATCGACGGGACCACAGTGGAGAAGTTGGAAAGCTTAAAGTTCCTCGGCATACACATTACTGACAATCTGAAATGGTCCACCCACACAGACAGACATATGAGGCTGAAGAAATTCGGCTTGGCCCCTAAAACCCTCAGAAACTTTTACAGATGCACAATTGAGAGCATCCTGACGGGCTGTATCACTGCTTGGTACGGCAACTTCTCCGCCCGCAACCACAGGTCTCTCCAGAGGGTGGTGCGGTCTGCCCAACACATCACTGGGGGCACACTGCCTGCGCTCCAGGACACCTACAGCACCCGATGTCACAGGAAGGCCAAAAAGATCATCAAGGATATCAACCACCCGAGCCACAGTGTGTTCACCCCGCTATCATCCAGAATGCGAGGTCAGTGCAAGTGCATCAAAGCTAGGACAGAGAGACTGAAAAACAGCTTCTATCTCAAGTCTATCAGACTTGTAAATAGCCATCGATAGCTGGCTACCACCCGCCTACTCAACCTTGCACCTGCTAAATCAATTACATTTCAGTTGATTTGAATGGACATATGTTGAAAAAGTGTGTGTGTGGGGGGGGCATGATGCCGACGCATGTCTTGCGTTTGTCTTTGTGTCTATACACATCAATATTTCCTGCTGGGTAGATAAACTGTCATGAGAGAATGGGGCCTGTCTGATAAAAGGCATAGTGATTAATGCACACCATTTTCCAGCAGCCCACCACCAATGTATTGTTATCCATTATGCACTGACCAATAACAAATGCCCCATCCAACCTATTACCATACACAACATAACAATAACCTGCCATAAACAGTTGAACAGCCTACCAAACGACCCCAACACCAGATATCACAGCACTCCCAATCCCTCACAGCACCCCTCTCCTTTATCACAGCCCAACTGCGGTGGTGTTAAGAACAGCGTCCTTTTGTATTCTGCTCACCAGACCACCATCACATTAGACAGTAGCCTACAGGGGATCTAAGGACTCTTGACTGCTCAACTGACCTCAACCTTTTCCACTCTTCTCTTCTGCCTTTCTTGCACATTTCAATACTTCTGGGAACTACTGTTGTTGTGCTTAGGAAAGAAAATGGCCACCATAGCTGGCCCAGAGGGTAATGTGATGCGGGTGGATTGGTCGCAGCAGGTGCTGCAGTCAGTCAGAGGGAGAGAGGGAGGAAGTCAGGGATGCCTGAGTCAAATGTCAGTGGCCCTGATGGCAGGAGACAGGGGCACCCTATCCCTAGAGATAGTGCACTACTTTTGACTAGAGCCCTATGGGCACTGATCAAAGTTAGTGAACTATATACTGTAGGGAATAGGGTGCCATTTGGGACACAGGCAGGTCATTGGACGTGGCCTCAACCTAACCTGATCCCTGACTGCCTGCCTGGCTGTCTGCATGACTGGTGGCCGAGGTGTGTGTGTGTGTGTGTGTGTGTGTGTGTGTGTGTGTGTGTGTGTGTGTGTGTGTGTGCGTGTGCGCGTGTGCGTGCGTGTGTGTGTGTGTGTGTGTGTGTGTGGCCCCTGGCAGAGCCTCCTCTACTGTCTCTGGGAGGACAACAACATTCCCACTATACTGTAGTAGACAATTCCCCAGAGAGAAGAAGGGATGGAGAAGGGGAAGGGATGGAGAAGGGGAAGGGATGGAAAACGGGAAGGGATGGAGAAGGGGAAGGGATGGAGAAGGGGAAGGGATGGAGAAGGGGGAGGGAGAGACAGGAAGAGAGGACTGGAGAACAATAGAAAGGGGATGATACAGAGACAGGAAGACATGAAGATAAAGAAACAAGGGGAATAGAGAAAGGAATGAGTGAGATCGGGAACAGGAAGGAAAGGGAGTGAGAGAGATAGAGAGAGGTCAAGAGGTGAATAAACAAGACTTTTTCCACATAACTGAAGTGTTTACATAGCGGTTTGCTGTGACTAGCTTGTTCTAGTTGGTGTGTTGATGTGTTCTATCTGGCTGGGGCTTGACAACCTCCCCAACACCACCGCTACAGCCTAACATGCCAGTGATGTCTCCTCTGACTCATGTTGCTGCCCTTCATTCCTGACACACAGGTCATCCCTTTCATCCCCTCATCCTCCAGTCCTCCATCCTCCAGTCATATCTCCTTACTACCTCACCGCTCATATGGACACACACTGGGCTAACATGGAGGAGTTCCATTTATTGAGAAGAGAAGCATAGATAAGCATTTATAGAGGCCTTAAAATGGAGTTATGAAGTCTTTATGAGTTGTGGTTAGTTTAAAGTGGGGTTATCGCATTAATAACACTGAAGAGTATGTCTCATATTCATACACTGGGCTAGCATGGAAGAATCACATGCAGTTTAATGAGAAGTGTAGCCTTTAACACAATACCCTGGTCTCAGATCTGTTTGTGCTATCTTGCCAACTCCTATGGTTATGGGTCCGCAAGATATCATAAACAGATCTGGGACCAGGCTGGATAACAAGGCATTGGTTGGCAGTTACTAAACAGCGCTGGGAGCAGGGATTGTCATGACTTTCCCATTGGAACATTAAGTGAAACATTTGGTGTCCTATCTTAGTATTTACTGGAAATACAACATGACAATAACTGGTTGTTGTAATGATAATAGTATATGCCAATTATGCAGATGCTTTTATCTGTACGCGTGCATACTTCTTTACCACACATTGTGGAGAATAATAGGCAACTCAGTCCAATCTGTTTGTGTTGACGTGTTTCTCTCCCAGGTAGAACGTTTAGAAAGTGTTTGTGACTCTATCAGTGTTGTTTTCAATTAGACAGACGAGAGAGACAAGGGGTGTTTCTCAAAAAGCATAGTACCGTGCTGCGAGCACGGGAGGGTCGGAGTGTGAATCCAAATCAGAAGTCTGCGAAACAGAGCACGGAGGTCACTTCTCGAATGCGCTCTCCACTTGTACATATTTTGAACCATGCATCGATGCAAGATTCAACTGAGTGTGAGCAACGGAATATGTCGCAACCACATTAAAAATTCCGCAAATGTTCTTGAAATCAATGGCAGCCATTATTTGAGGTGAAGCAAGAGAAACTGCACTCCGACTTCGGAATGAACTATTGCCTTTTCACATCTCATATGTTACCTGACTACAATATTTGAACTTGATTCATGAATAAATACATGCTGTGTTAATTTTGTCATGGTTACCTGCCTAATATACTCAATGAGGTGTGTGTAGGCTGCAAGCCCATAGTAAATCAATAGAGCTAACTAGCTAGCTACTGCTGTTAGCTAGCCAGATAGCCATGAAGAATTGTTAGCTAGCTAACCACAAAGAATTAACATCTACGTTACCAAACATTGGTCATTTTGCCTGTTATACTATCTGGTTAGCTACATTATTACAATTCACGTATGCACTACCGGTCAAAAGTTTTAGAACACCTACTCATTCAAGGGTTTATCTTTATTTTTACTATTTTATACATTGTAGAATAATAGTGAAGACATTAAACCTATGAAATAACACATATGGAATCATGTAGTAACCAAAAAAACATCAAAATATATTTTATGTTTGAGATATCATCTATATTGTAGCCTGTAGCTGGAAATGGCATTGGGAAAACCGTACTATTGCAGACATGATTGTGTTATCAACCCTTCATTGTGGAATGTACAATATCTCTGTTTTGCTTTTCTTATTGGAGTTTTACTCTACTGTGTTTCACTGTATAGCTGATTCACTGTCAATTCACTGTCAATCACTGGAGTTGTATATACACGTAGAGTACCAGTCAACAGTTTAGACACACCAACTCACTCAAGGGCTTCTCTTTATTTTTACTATTTTATACATTGTAGAATAATAGTGAAGACATCAACACTGTGAAATAACACATGTATCATGTAGTAACCAAAAAAAGTATTTCAGATTTCAGATTCTTCAAACGAGCCACCCTTTGACTTGATGACAGCTTTACACACTCTTGGCATTCTCTCAACAAGCTTCACCTGGAAGGATTTTCCAACAGTCTTGTAAGAGTTCCCACATATGCTGAGCACTGGTTGGCTGCTTTTCCTTCACTCTGCGATCCAACTCATCCCAAACCGTCTAAATTGGGTTGAGGTCAGATGATTGTGGAGGCCAGGTCATCTGATGCAGCACTCCATCACTCTAATTCTTGGTCAAAATAGTCCTTAAATCAAATCAAATTTTATTTGTCACATACACATGGTTAGCAGATGTTAATGCGAGTGTAGCGAAATGCTTGTGCTTCTAGTTCCGACAATGCAGTGATAACCAACAAGTAATCTAACTAACAATTCCAAAACTACTGTCTTATACACAGTGTAAGGGGATAAAGAATATGTACATAAGGATATATGAATGAGTGATGGTACAGAGCAGCATACAGTAGATGGTATCGAGTACAGTATATACATATGAGATGAGTATGTAGACAAAGTAAACAAAGTGGCATAGTTAAAGTGGCTAGTGATACATGTATTACATAAGGATGCAGTCGATGATGTAGAGTACAGTATATACGTATGCATATGAGATGAATAATGTAGGGTAAGTAACATTATATAAGGTAGCATTGTTTAAAGTGGCTAGTGATATATTTACATCATTTCCCATCAATTCCCATTATTAAAGTGGCTGGAGTTGGGTCAGTGTAAATGACAGTGTGTTGGCAGCAGCCACTCAATGTTAGTGGTGGCTGTTTAACAGTCTGATGGCCTTGAGATAGAAGCTGTTTTTCAGTCTCTCGGTCCCAGCTTTGATGCACCTGTACTGACCTCGCCTTCTGGATGATAACGGGGTGAACAGGCAGTGGTTCGGGTGGTTGATGTCCTTGATGATCTTTATGGCCTTCCTGTAACATCGGGTGGTGTAGGTGTCCTGGAGGGCAGGTAGTTTGCCCCCGGTGATGCGTTGTGCAGACCTCACTACCCTCTGGAGAGCCTTACGGTTGAGGGCGGAGCAGTTGCCGTACCAGGCGGTGATACAGCCCGCCAGGATGCTCTCGATTGTGCATCTGTAGAAGTTTGTGAGTGCTTTTGGTGACAAGCCGAATTTCTTCAGCCTCCTGAGGTTGAAGAGGCGCTGCTGCGCCTTCTTCACGACGCTGTCAGTGTGAGTGGACCAATTCAGTTTGTCTGTGATGTGTATGCCGAGGAACTTAAAACTTGCTACCCTCTCCACTACTGTTCCATCGATGCGGATAGGGGGGTGTTCCCTCTGCTGTTTCCTGAAGTCCACAATCATCTCCTTAGTTTTGTTGACGTTGAGTGTGAGGTTATTTTCCTGACACCACACTCCGAGGGCCCTCACCTCCTCCCTGTAGGCCGTCTCGTCGTTGTTGGTAATCAAGCCTACCACTGTTGTGTCGTCCGCAAACTTGATGATTGAGTTGGAGGCGTGCGTGGCCACGCAGTCGTGGGTGAACAGGGAGTACAGGAGAGGGCTCAGAACGCACCCTTGTGGGGCCCCCGTGTTGAGGATCAGCGGGGAGGAGATGTTGTTGCCTACCCTCACCACCTGGGGGCGGCCCGTCAGGAAGTCCAGTACCCAGTTGCATAGGGCGGGGTCGAGACCCAGGGTCTCGAGCTTGATGACGAGCTTGGAGGGTACTATGGTGTTGAATGCCGAGCTGTAGTCGATGAACAGCATTCTCACATAGGTATTCCTCTTGTCCAGGTGGGTTAGGGCAGTGTGCAGTGTGGTTGAGATTGCATCGTCTGTGGACCTATTTGGGCGGTAAGCAAATTGGAGTGGGTCTAGGGTGTCAGGTAGCCTGGAGGTGTGTTGGGTCATTGTCCTGTTGAAAAACAAATTATAGTCCCACTAAGCCACAAACCAGATGGGATGGCGTATCGCTGCAGAATGCTGTGGTAGCCATGCTGGTTAAGTGTGCCTTGTATTCTAAATAAATCACAGACAGTGTCATTAGCAAAGCACCCCCACACCATAACACCTCCTCCTCCATGCTTTACCGTTGGAAATACACATACAGAGATCACCCACACCATGTCTCACAAAGAA
>NC_088410.1:28743589-28826089 GCF_034236695.1 Oncorhynchus nerka
TCCCTCCCTCTCCCTTTCTCCCTCCCTCCCTCTCCCTCTCCCTCTCTCCCTCTCACCCTCCCTCTCTCTTCCTCTCTCTCACTCCCTCTCCCTCTCACCCTCACTCTCTCTCCCGCACTCTCCCTTTCTCCCTCTCACCCTTGCTCTCGCTCCCTCTCCCTCTCACCCTCACCCTCACCCTCACCCTCACTCTCGCTCCCTCCCCTCCCCTCCTTAAACAAGGGGAAACGTTGTGTATCTGTCAGTGGCAGGGTCCACCAATGAGTCCTGACACATCTCCCTTCCTCTGAGGAGGGTAGCTGTATCCTGCACTTTACCCACCACTTCCTTCTGCCCAGATGGAAATAAAAATGTCTGCTTCCTTTTCCGTCAAAGCCCCAATGTCAGGGTCAGTGAATGGAGGTGGATCTTAGGGATCAAGTGATTGGTTTTGGCAGATCCTGTGTTTACTTCACAGACACACAGACACACACACACACACACACACACACACACACACACACACACACACACACACACACACACACACACACACACACACATGCCAAAAGCTCAAACACACAATCGAGCAAACATACCCACACAAATACACACACGCTCATGTGGATACATACATACACACGCACGCACGCACACACACCCACACAAACACACACACCCTTATATGGATAGATACAGTACATATGTACGCAGGTACGCACACACATCATGAAGTGCTTTGAGAGACTAGTCAAGGACCATATCACCTCCACCCTACCTGACACCCTAGACCCACTCCAATTTGCTTTACCGCCCAAATAGGTCCACAGACGATGCAATCTCAACCACACTGCACACTGCCCTAACCCATCTGGACAAGAGGAATACCTATGTGAGAATGCTGTTCATCGACTACAGCTCGGCATTCAACACCATAGTACCCTCCAAGCTCGTCATCAAGCTCGAGACCCTGGGTCTCGACCCCGCCCTGTGCAACTGGGTACTGGACTTCCTGACGGGCCGCCCCCAGGTGGTGAGGGTAGGCAACAACATCTCCACCCCGCTGATCCTCAACACTGGCGCCCCACAAGGGTGCGTTCTGAGCCCTCTCCTGTACTCCCTGTTCACCCACGTCTGCGTGGCCACGCACGCCTCCAACTCAATCATCAAGTTTGCGGACGACACAACAGTGGTAGGCTTGATTACCAACAACGACGAGACGGCCTACAGGGAGGAGGTGAGGGCCCTCGGAGTGTGGTGTCAGGAAAATAACCTCACACTCAACGTCAACAAAACTAAGGAGATGATTGTGGACTTCAGGAAACAGCAGAGGGAACACCCCCCTATCCACATCGATGGAACAGAAGTGGAGAGGGTAGTAAGTTTTAAGTTCCTCGGCATACACATCACAGACAAACTGAATTGGTCCACTCACACAGACAGCGTCGTGAAGAAGGCGCAGCAGCGCCTCTTCAACCTCAGGAGGCTGAAGAAATTCGGCTTGTCACCAAAAGCACTCACAAACTTCTACAGATGCACAATCGAGAGCATCCTGGCGGGCTGTATCACCGCCTGGTACGGCAACTGCTCCGCCCACAACCGTAAGGCTCTCCAGAGGGTAGTGAGGTCTGCACAACGCATCACCGGGGGCAAACTACCTGCCCTCCAGGACACCTACACCACCCGATGTTACAGGAAGGCCATAAAGATCATCAAGGACAACAACCACCCGAGCCACTGCCTGTTCACCCCGCTATCCAGAAGGCGAGGTCAGTACAGGTGCATCAAAGCTGGGACCGAGAGACTGAAAAACAGCTTCTATCTCAAGGCCATCAGACTGTTAAACAGCCACCACTAACATTGAGTGGCTGCTGCCATCACACTGACTCAACTCCAGCCACTTTAATAATGGGAATTGATGGGAAATGATGTAAAATATATCACTAGCCACTTTAAACAATGCTACCTAATATAATGTTTACATACCCTACATTATTCATCTCATATGTATACGTATATACTGTACTCTATATCATCTACTGCATCCTTATGTAATACATGTATCACTAGCCACTTTAACTATGCCACTTTGTTTACATACTCATCTCATATGTATATACTGTACTCGATACCATCTACTGTATCTTGCCTATGCTGCTCTGTACCATCACTCATTCATATATCTTTATGTACATATTCTTTATCCCCTTACACTGTGTATAAGACAGTAGTTTTGGAATTGTTAGTTAGATTACTTGTTGGTTATTACTGCATTGTCGGAACTAGAAGCACAAGCATTTCGCTACACTCGTATTAACATCTGCTAACCATGTGTATGTGACAAATAACATTTGATTTGATTTGATTTGACATACAAACAAACACGCGTGCACACACAATCAATAACTCACTCACTGAAGTTGCTGATTCCTTTGTGGAATGAAAAGTGCCACTCCACTGAAGTAAGTAGGAACAATTGTTCTCTATGAGACAATTGATACCCACAAAGCCTCCCCAACCCACACACACTGTCACACTCACGGCTTCATCAATGTAAGTCCCCCGGCCTGGCGCTGCAGGTGACAGCCAATGAGATTTGGAGCGTCTCATAATCGTATTTACGCTGCACCTCCCCCGGTCGGGATCAAGGCCAAGACACATATTATAGAAATACAACAAGAGACAGACAGAGTGGGTACACAACCTTCTGTCCTCTCCTCATCACATGTACTGGAACTAAGCCTAGCTAGCTTACAATGCTACCTGAGTAAACAACACATACACGACCTTCTGCGCTACGCTGTTCTTCACTGTACAATCGTAGAGGCCGAGTGTTTCCCCCTTCACAAATAAGAAAGAAGTGTATTGTGTTGTCTTTTACAGCCTCCTGTCGTCTGGATTGGGGACCTGGATAGTGGATACATAGGAAAGTTAGCATTAGCAGTGGGTGGCTAATTATAGCCAACCTTTTGCAGGTACGGACACTGTGGCGCTGTGCTGTATGAGTGATGACGATGGAGAGGAGGAGAAGAGGAGAGGACACCTGGCCCAGGCTATCAGTCGAATGTCACATTTTAACGGCAGGAAGAGAAGGAGGGGGAGGATGAGCAGGAGGGGAATTTGATAGAGTGATGAAGACCTTCGGTTTTAGCGCCACAGAGTGAGAAGGGGAGAAAGAGAGAGAGAGAGAGAGAGAGAGAGAGAGAGAGATTGAGAGATTGAGAGATTGAGTTATCGAGGGAAACACTCAGAGAATAGGTGGTAACTTCCTGCTTCTAAATCCAAAATGCACGACTATGGCTGGCATCTGTCCAGGTTGGTGTAGTTAGGCAGCTGGAGACAGTCTATAGGCAGGGTGATCACAGCTCAATCATCCAGTCAGCCAGCCAGGCAGAGCCGACTAGCAGACTGGTTTCTTATAGCCAGGGATAATCCATTCCTTATGACCTTCTAATGGACATCTGGGGCATAGTCTCCATAAATTATCTCTGTCTCTTTCTCGCTCTGTTTCCCTCCCTCATTCTTTTTCTCTCTTCCTCTCTCATTGTTTTTTTCTCTCTTTCTCTGTTAGTCAATCAGTCTCTCTAATTCTCTCTTGTGTGTATCTCTCTCTCTCTCATCAGTTTTTCTCTCTGTCAATCAGTTTCTGTCTCTCATCCCTCTCTATTTCTATCCTCGGATTCTCCCCTCTATCTGTCTATCGTTATCTCACCCTCTCTGCCTACCACCGACACACCTCTCTCTCTCTCTCTCTCTCTCTCTCTCTCTCTCTCTTCCTCCCACTGCCCCACCTTCTCTCTCTCTCCCTCTCTCTCTCTCTCCCCCTTCTCTACTCTCCCCCTGCCTTCGACTGCCCCACACTTTCTCTCTCGCTCTCTCTTCTCCTTCTCCCCTACACTCTCCCTCCCTCTCGCCCACTCTCCTCTCCCAGACCGCAGAAGATCAGGATTAGATTCATGGATCAGAAAGAAATTGGAAATCAAAGCACTCAAATAGGGCCCTCACCGTCTCTCCCTGTGTCTCCAGAGATCTCCTCTGTCTCTCTAAGCAGTTCATCCATTAGAATAGTCCAGACTACGTCCGGAAAGGCACCCTATCCCCCATGCAGTGCACTACTTTTGACCAGAGCCCTATGGGCCCCGGTCAAAAGTAGTGCGCTAAATAAGGAATAAGGAGCCATTTAGGACAGCCTTAGAATGGGCTGGGAATCTCAGCAGATGAGGGCTCTTCTTAGAGCTTGTCTGATAGTAGAGAGTTATGGACAGGCTAATCACATGTTATCTCACCAATGGGAAGACCCGGGGTATTTCATGTGTTCATAACGTAAGAATAAAGAATAAAGCACTGTCTTTAATGTGATTCACTGTAGGGATTTAGGTCTGTGCGTGAGGTAAAGGATGTGTATTGTGTGTCTTAGAGAGAGACAGATGAGAGAAGAGAGCGATGTACAGAACCACTGTATATACATAGAGAGATAGAGATAGAGAGTTTGAGTGTAAATGTTGGGCTGACATACAGTAGGAGAGACACACATGTAAACACACATTCACATGGAATTCATACGAGTAGCACGCATGCATGCTCAAACAGAGGCACACCCCTTGTACAGTACTCTGAGGGTCTGAGGCCACATCACATCCTGGGAGCAGCCTTGTTCTGATCTGGTGTGTGTAGATCCTTTAACCCAGTAGAGTGTGAATCAGCGTCAACGAGTCAGCTCAGATAACCCTCCAGTAGCACAATCATTCAGTGAAGCACTGAAACATGCTGTACTGTATCGTCTACTGTACTGTGTACTGCACTGTGCACTGTATCGTCTACTGTACTGCGTACTGCACTGGAGTGTTTACCACATTGTGCATAGTGTTAAAGGGGCAATATGCAGTTAAACAACAACTTTTTCAAGAATCAATAGTATATCATTAATTAATTTAAAAGTCCAAAATTTGATGCACCAATACCATTTTCCCCTTTAAAATAATGTGGAAAAGCTATCTGAAGATTGACATGATGAAGGTCATGAAATCCTACCTGAGCTTCGTTATATATCTGTAGAACTGGGTCTACAGAAAAGGCATACAGTCTATAGCAAAAGGAATAGAGAGCTACTGTACATAAATGCGGACAGGGTAGCCTTCATACTCATAGTTGAGTCACGACTTCACATGGCCCTGGAGTGCTGTTGTTGGCTCTCTTATTGCTCACTCTCACTCTTACTCATCCCCTCTCCCTCTCCCTCTCTCTCTCTCTCATTCTCACACTCTCTCTCATTCTCACACTCTCTCACCCTCTCTCTCTCACCCCCCTCTCTCTCTTTCTCTCTATCCCTTCCTTCCTCTCTCTCACCCTCATTCTCTCTCTGTCACCCCCCCTCTCTCTCTCTTTATCCCTTTCTCTCTCTCTCACCCTCTCTCTCTCTCTCTATTCAGAAACATCTCCTCAGGCATTTGACTTCCCCCTCCGCCAGAGGCTCTGACCTTTACATCACTACCCCTGTTAACGCATCACATCCCGTGGAAGCCGTAGCAACACAAAGTGATTAGCTAACACAACCAGGAAGTTACTACACACATGATTGACAGCCCTGTAATGCATGCCTAATCGTGCTTGATTGACAGCCCTGTAATGCATGCCTAATCGTGCTTGATTGACAGCCCTGTAATGCATGCCTAATCGTGCTTGATTGACTGAGCACAAAATTCACCTCATGTCTTGCTGATAGTGTCACAATTACACAGGCCTATGTGCGTGGAATAGATTAGCATAAACAACAATGGCCGCTGACACAGCCATGCCAATGAGGCATTAGCGTATCCGCTATCTGTCTCACAATTTTAGCTGAAACGACCTTCAGTGGACAGAGAAACGTGAAAGAAGCCCAAAGACGTAAATGATGTCAATCAGGAAATATTCATGACTATATAGGGGATCGGAATCTCTAATCGTAGCCGACTGGCGGGTCATGCACCACCCCCAACCGCGCCGCCACATATCACCATGGGGACAGAGCTGCTGGGAGCTGGGGTTGACGTGGCAGAAGAAGTAGAGGGAGGGGCGTGGGCAGGTCCCGAGTGGGACAGGATTGATTGCCACTTGGCAGAGCTCTACAACACGCCTGGTAAAAGCTTCCCCTCACAGCTGGATGAACGTGCTCCCGGTTCCTCTCCGTCTGGACTCCACGGTGTGGGAATGTGGCTGCAAGGCTTGGTGGAAAATGCTGAGTGTTGGAACGGTTTGAAGAGGCTGGATTTCACCTGAATGTGGAGGAGGGAGGTTTCTACACGGCAGCAAGCCCAGAAAAGATCAAGTTACCGGGTTCGAGTAGTATAGAGCGGATGGGAGTTGTAGCAGCACAAACTCTAGAGTCTGGACTGGACAGTTTACAGATGAATAGTGTTTAGGTGTACTTTTATAGGCTGGTGTTACACATAGTTGGAGTTTTGGTCATTTATTGTATCCTTACAGAGTGCATCGACTTTTCTAGGTCATTTTTTTGTTTGTTTTGTCTTGAAAGAGGAAGAGCATGAATGTGTCACTCACCTTCAGCAACCATATGTTCATCCACCCAACACATGAGTACGTCTGCGTTGAGTACGTCATCAACACATTACTTACACTGCGTACATAAAAGTCCCCCATGAATAAAACCGCTCACATTTAGACAACCCCATATAGAAATCGCTATAGGCTCTTTCCCCACATAGACCCAAGTAATAATACTTATGTCATGAAGGCCAAATTGAAACTGAAATTGAAGTTAAATTGCCGTTCTTTTGCGTAACTTAAGGACAGGCTGAACACTGTGAAAATCATTCATTCCAAAGAAGAAAATGAACGATGAACGTTCCCTACTTTTCATAAGTCCTCGATTTGTTGAGATATACGTCACATTAAGTCCCATTAGGGATATGACTCTGTATGGTAAATATGGTATCGCCCATCTGAAAGCATCGCCATAGAGATGAGTAATGGATTAATGTGAGGCTCTCATTTCGCTCACTCAGACATTATGCTGACTAAATAATGGGATTTAGAAGACAAAAAGAGGATGGAGGGGGAGAGAGAGAGGGGAGAGAGCTGGTAGAGGGAGGGAGGGGGAGACAGAGAGGGGAGAGAGCTGGTACAGCGAGAGAGGGGGAGAGAGAGAGGGGAGAGACCTGGTACAGGGATGGAGGGGGAGAGAAAGACAGGGTAAAAGGGAGAGGAAGAGAGAGAGAGGGACATAGAGTGAGAGGGAGACAGAGGGGAATATAGTGAGGGGAAGAGAGAGAGAGACAGGGGGGGGAGAGAGGAGAGAGAGATAAAGAGAAATAGAGGGCGAGCGAAAGAGGGAGAAAGAGAGAGAGATGAGACGTCATTCCCTGCGGCCTAGGTACTGACAGCTGCGACCCCTACAGCTCTGCATGTTATACCATCTCTCTCTCGCTCTCTCTCTCTGTTCTCTCTCTATTCTCTCTCCATCCCTTTTCCCCTTTCTCTATAGCCTTTTGTATCTCTGAACAACCAAAAAGTACAATGTCTTTTGAAAACAGATGATTCTTTGAATCTGTTCAGTTTTTCTGGATCCACCATTCTCACAGGAGACACGTGTTTTAACACAACAGCATAATCACTCATCATCATGCATGTCACAGTTAACAACATCTTGGCCTTATTACCTAATCACGCATCTATCTTGACATTTTTACATATTCTACAATATGCTGTCACCTAAACCCCAACCTATAATCATATCAAGTACTACCATCAAGGACTTTCTGTCACAGGTCAGAGGTCACCGTTGAGTGTACTCCCTGAGGGTGCCACTGGAGGGCACCTTTGTGTCCAGGTGAGCCTGATTGGGTGTATGACTATTTAGGTCCTCTGTGGACTGGGCCGGTTGCTCAGGTCTCTTGTTTTGTTTAGTGATTCATGTGCCAGTGTGTTGTTGTTTAAGCGTCAGGAAATGTTCTGGATTTATCCTCACCTCTGCCTACTGTGTTTCTCTGTGCCTTGGTTTGTACGGCACTTATTGTCGAAAACAGCAGTCTATTTCTATACCATATCAGCCACAACATGGCAGGCTGACCCTTGTGCCTGGGGGGGGGCAGTGAGAGAGAGCAGCAGGCAGTCATGCTCATCTGCCCCTCAGTGCCCCAGGCTGATGTGTGGGCGTCAGGGAGATAACAGGCTGATGTGTGGGCTTCAGGGAGATAACAGGCTGATGTGTGGGCGTCAGGGAGATTAACAGGCTGATGTATGGGCGTCAGGGAGATTAACAGGCTGATGTATGGGCATCAGGGAGATAACAGGCTGATGTGTGGGCGTCAGGGAGATTAACAGGCTGATGTATGGGCGTCAGGGAGATTAACAGGCTGATGTATGGGCGTCAGGGAGAATAACAGGCTGATGTGGATAAGCATTAGGGAGAATAACAGGCTGATGTATGGGCGTCAGGGAGAATTACATTTACATTTAAGTCATTTAGCAGACGCTCTTATCCAGAGCGACTTACAAATTGGAATAACAGGCTGATGTATGGACATCAGGGAGAATAACAGGCAGATGTATGGACATCAGGGAGATTAACAGGCTGATGTATGGGCGTCAGGGAGATAACAGGCTGATGTGTGGGCGTCAGGGAGATAACAGGCTGATGTGTGGGCGTCAGGGAGATTAACAGGCTGATGTATGGGCGTCAGGGAGATTAACAGGCTGATGTATGGGCATCAGGGAGATAACAGGCTGATGTGTGGGCGTCAGGGAGATTAACAGGCTGAAATATGGGCGTCAGGGAGAATAACAGGCTGATGTATAGGCGTCAGGGAGAATAACAGGCTGATGTGGAGGAGCATTAAGGAGAATAACAGGCTGATGTGGAGGAGCATTAGGGAGAATAACAGGCTGATGTGGAGGAGCATTAGGGAGAATAACAGGCTGATGTGGATGAGCATCAGGGAGAATAACAGGCTGCTATGGATGAGCATTAGGGAGAATAACAGGCTGCTATGGATGAGCATTAGGGAGAATAACAGGCTGCTGTGGGTGAGCATTAGGGAGAATAACAGGCTGATGTGGATGAGCATCAGGGAGAATAACAGGCTGCTATGGATGAGCATTAGGGAGAATAACAGGCTGCTATGGATGAGCATTAGGGAGAATAACAGGCTGCTATGGATGAGCATCAGGGAGAATAACAGGCTGCTGTGGGTGAGCATCAGGGAGAATAACAGGCTGCTATGGATGAGCATTAGGGAGAATAACAGGCTGCTATGGATGAGCATTAGGGAGAATAACAGGCTGATGTGCATAAGCATCAGGGAGAATAACAGGCTGCTATGGATGAGCATTAGGGAGAATAACAGGCTGATGTGGATGAGCATCAGGGAGAATAACAGGCTGCTATGGATGAGCATTAGGGAGAATAACAGGCTGCTATGGATGAGCATTAGGGAGAATAACAGGCTGATGTGGATGACCATCAGCGAGAATAACAGGCTGCTATGGGTGAGCATCAGGGAGAATAACAGGCTGCTATGGGTGAGCATCAAGGAGAATAACAGGCTGCTATGGGTGAGCATTAGGGAGAATAACAGGCTGCTATGGGTGAGCATCAGGGAGAATAACAGGCTGATATGGATGAGCATCAGGGAGCTAGCTACATAGCCGTCTTTGTTTCAAAGATAATTGTGTAGTCTAGAGCGATTTTCTAGGTTAGCTAGCCAGCTATTGTCGTTCTTTTAACGCAACGTAACGTAATCAACACTGCTAGCTAGCCAGCTAGCCCCCGAATAGCAGCATTGTAGAAACTTTACACTCAACTGAACGACTTGATTAGTGTAGTGTCAACAACGCAGCCACTGCCAGCTAGCCTACCTCAGCAGTACTGTATCATTTTAATCATTTTAGTCAATTAGATTCTTGCTACGTAAGCTTAACTTTCTGAACATTCGAGACGTGTAGTCCACTTGTCATTCCAATCTCCTTTGCATTAGCGTAGCCTCTTCTCTAGCCTGTCAACTATGTGTCTGTCTATCCCTGTTCTCTCCTCTCTGCACAGACCATACAAACGCTCCACACCGCGTGGCCGCGGCCACCCTAATCTGGTGGTCCCAGCGCGCACGACCCACGTGGAGTTCCAGGTCTCCGGTAGCCTCTGGAACTGCCGATCTGCGGCCAACAAGGCAGAGTTCATCTCAGCCTATGCCTCCCCTCCAGTCCCTCGACTTCTTGGCACTGACGGAAACATGGATCACCACAGACAACACCGCTTACTCCTACTGCTCTCTCTTCGTCCGCCCACGTGTTCTCGCACACCCCGAGAGCTTCTGGTCAGCGGGGTGGTGGCACCGGGATCCTCATCTCTCCCAAGTGGTCATTCTCTCTTTCTCCCCTTACCCATCTGTCTATCGCCTCCTTTGAATTCCATGCTGTCACAGTTACCAGCCCTTTCAAGCTTAACATCCTTATCATTTATCGCCCTCCAGGTTCCCTCGGAGAGTTCATCAATGAGCTTGATGCCTTGATAAGCTCCTTTCCTGAGGACGGCTCACCTCTCACAGTTCTGGGCGACTTTAACCTCCCCACGTCTACCTTTGACTCATTCCTCTCTGCCTCCTTCTTTCCACTCCTCTCCTCTTTTGACCTCACCCTCTCACCTTCCCCCTACTCACAAGGCAGGCAATACGCTCGACCTCATCTTTACTAGATGCTGTTCTTCCACTAACCTCATTGCAACTCCCCCTCCAAGTCTCCGACCACTACCTTGTATCCTTTTCCCTCTCGCTCTCATCCAACACTTCCCACACTGCCCCTACTCGGATGGTATCGCGCCGTCCCAACCTTCGCTCTCTCTCCCCCGCTACTCTCTCCTCTTCCATCCTATCATCTCTTCCCTCTGCTCAAACCTTCTCCAACCTATCTCCTGATTCTGCCTCCTCAACCCTCCTCTCCTCCCTTTCTGCATCCTTTGACTCTCTATGTCCCCTATCCTCCAGGCCGGCTCGGTCCTCCCCTCCCGCTCCGTGGCTCGACGACTCATTGCGAGCTCACAGAACAGGGCTCCGGGCAGCCGAGCGGAAATGGAGGAAAACTCGCCTCCCTGCGGACCTGGCATCCTTTCACTCCCTCCTCTCTACATTTTCCTCCTCTGTCTCTGCTGCTAAAGCCACTTTCTACCACTCTAAATTCCAAGCATCTGCCTCTAACCCTAGGAAGCTCTTTGCCACCTTCTCCTCCCTCCTGAATCCTCCTCCCCCTCCCCCCTCCTCCCTCTCTGCAGATGACTTCGTCAACCATTTTGAAAAGAAGGTCGACGACATCCGATCCTCGTTTGCTAAGTCAAACGACACCGCTGGTTCTGCTCACACTGCCCTACCCTGTGCTCTGACCTCTTTCTCCCCTCTCTCTCCAGATGACATCTCGCGTCTTGTGACGGCCGGCCGCCCAACAACCTGCCCGCTTGACCCTATCCCCTCCTCTCTTCTCCAGACCATTTCCGGTGACCTTCTCCCTTACCTCACCTCGCTCATCAACTCATCCCTGACCGCTGGCTACGTCCCTCCCGTCTTCAAGAGAGCGAGAGTTGCACCCCTTCTGAAAAAACCTACACTCGATCCCTCCGATGTCAACAACTACAGACCAGTATCCCTTCTTTCTTTTCTCTCCAAAACTCTTGAACGTGCCGTCCTTGGCCAGCTCTCCCGCTATCTCTCTCAGAATGACCTTCTTGATCCAAATCAGTCAGGTTTCAAGACTAGTCATTCAACTGAGACTGCTCTTCTCTGTATCACGGAGGCACTCCGCACTGCTAAAGCTAACTCTCTCTCCTCTGCTCTCATCCTTCTAGACCTATCGGCTGCCTTCGATACTGTGAACCATCAGATCCTCCTCTCCACCCTCTCCGAGTTGGGCATCTCCGGCGCGGCCCATGCTTGGATTGCGTCCTACCTGACAGGTCGCTCCTACCAGATGGCGTGGCGAGAATCTGTCTCCTCACCACGCGCTCTCACCACTGGTGTCCCCCAGGGCTCTGTTCTAGGCCCTCTCCTATTCTCGCTATACACCAAGTCACTTGGCTCTGTCATAACCTCACATGGTCTCTCCTATCATTGCTATGCAGACGACACACAATTAATCTTCTCCTTTCCCCCCTCTGATGACCAGGTGGCGAATCGCATTTCTGCATGTCTGGCAGACATATCAGTGTGGATGACGGATCACCACCTCAAGCTGAACCTCGGCAAGACGGAGCTGCTCTTCCTCCCGGGGAAGGACTGCCCGTTCCATGATCTCGCCATCACGGTTGACAACTCCATCGTGTCCTCCTCCCAGAGCGCTAAGAACCTTGGCGTGATCCTGGACAACACCCTGTCGTTCTCAACTAACATCAAGGCGGTGGCCCGTTCCTGTAGGTTCATGCTCTACAACATCCGCAGAGTACGACCCTGCCTCACACAGGAAGCGGCGCAGGTCCTAATCCAGGCACTTGTCATCTCCCGTCTGGATTACTGCAACTCGCTGTTGGCTGGGCTCCCTGCCTGTGCCATTAAACCCTACAACTCATCCAGAACGCCGCAGCCCGTCTGGTGTTCAACCTTCCCAAGTTCTCTCACGTCACCCCGCTCCTCCGCTCTCTCCACTGGCTTCCAGTTGAAGCTCGCATCCGCTACAAGACCATGGTGCTTGCCTACGGAGCTGTGAGGGGAACGGCACCTCAGTACCTCCAGGCTCTGATCAGGCCCTACACCCAAACAAGGGCACTGCGTTCATCCACCTCTGGCCTGCTCGCCTCCCTACCACTGAGGAAGTACAGTTCCCGCTCAGCCCAGTCAAAACTGTTCGCTGCTCTGGCCCCCCAATGGTGGAACAAACTCCCTCACGACGCCAGGACAGCGGAGTCAATCACCACCTTCCGGAGACACCTGAAACCCCACCTCTTTAAGGAATACCTAGGATAGGATAAAGTAATCCTTCTCACCCCCCTTAAAAGATTTAGATGCACTATTGTAAAGTGGCTGTTCCACTGGATGTCATAAGGTGAAAGCACCAATTTGTAAGTCGCTCTGGATAAGAGCGTCTGCTAAATGACTTAAATGTAAGGCTGCTATGGGTGAGCATTAGGGAGAATAACAGGCTGCTGTGGGTGAGCATTAGGGAGAATAACAGGCTGATGTGGATGAGCATCAGGGAGAATAACAGGCTGCTATGGATGAGCATTAGGGAGAATAACAGGCTGCTATGGATGAGCATTAGGGAGAATAACAGGCTGATGTGGATGAGCATCAGCGAGAATAACAGGCTGCTATGGGTGAGCATCAGGGAGAATAACAGGCTGCTATGGGTGAGCATCAGGGAGAATAACAGGCTGCTATGGGTGAGCATTAGGGAGAATAACAGGCTGCTATGGGTGAGCATTAGGGAGAATAACAGGCCGATATGGATGAGCATCAGCGAGAATAACAGGCTGCTATGGGTGAGCATTAGGGAGAATAACAGGCTGCTGTGGGTGAGCATTAGGGAGAATAACAGGCTGCTGTGGGTGAGCATCAGGGAGAATAACAGGCTGCTGTGGGTGAGCATCAGGGAGAATAACAGGCTGATGTGGATAAGCATTAGGGAGAATAACAGGCTGCTGTGGGTGAGCATTAGGCAGAATAACAGGCTGCTGTGGATGAGCATTAGGGAGAATAACAGGCTGATGTGGGTGAGCATTAGGCAGAATAACAGGCTGATGTGGATGAGCATTCGGGAGAATAACAGGCTGCTGGGGATGAGCATTAGGGAACGTTAATGACTGTTGGTTTACTTCATAGCATGATTACAAAATGTGTTTTAACCAGGATGATGTTTTTATAGAATAGGCAGAGTATAGAGTAGACAGAATTGTGGTAATTTATGGACTTGGAGTGAGACAATTAACATTTTAAGACTTCAGAATCAATCAGAACGTGTTTTTTTCCCCTCCAACTTTTTTTTATAGAAGGTAGGATAAAATGACATGTTTAGGCCTACAAGGCTGGTTGTATTACACATACCTTATTATTTTATGTTTGAGTGTAGCTAGAATCCAATCAAAGTGAGTAAATACTGATTTCTTTATTTTCTGTGTGACCACCAGCATCCTCTCTTCTTCTCTCTCTACCAGAGTGTTGCACAACTAGACACTGCTGTAGCCGACAAGTGTAAAGACAAGCAGCTCTATTTTTAGCTCGGCTGACACTGAGAAAGTCAATTACAATTTTCTCATCTGCTGCCTTAAATAGCAGCCCAGCAGTTCATTTAATCCCCCATCCGTGGGTCTGTTTCTCCGTATGGCTACTTATAATTGGAGTAGGCTAAACTAACAACCTGCGTTTCCGCTAGGTTAGATTAGCACCTGTTTAACTGGACTACGATAGGCTAAACTACCCCCCTCCGCTAACCGCTACTGCTAGGTTAGATTAGCACCTGTTTAAGTGGACTAAATTAGGCTAGGCTACCCCCCTCCGCTAATCGCTACCGCTAGTTTCTGATTAGCAATCACACTGTACACATCCATTACTCTGCTTGCTTGTCAATCTGTCTCCCAAGGGCCCAGGGATTATGTTATAGTTGTTTATTACCCAGACACCCCAGTCAAAGTTTTACAGTCAACACATTAGCAAAAACCAATTGTCCTAGTCAAATATGGCATTTCAGGAAATGGAATCCCCCGACCAATGTTGCCAATGGCTATTTTGGAGAGGATGTTGTTTTCTTTCTGTGTGTGTGTGGGTATGCATGTGTGTGTATATGTTTCTTAGTGTGTGGCCTGTTTGTGTCAGTTGGAATGGGTGGGTGTTGGGTGGGAAGACCGTAGAATGTGATAGCAAACCAGGGTGGACAGCAATGACCTCTGGCTACAGATCTCTTTCCTCCTGCACTGACTTTCATTTCCATGGATGCCTAGCTGGGTTATCTGGGTTCCTCTCTGCCCCTGAGTTGCAGCACTACTCTGCTCTGACTGTCAAAGTCGAGGGGATGGATCTGTTTGTCTTGATCAATTCTGGTTCAGAGTGAGAGTATGAATGAATTGGCGAGTGCACTAGAAAAGTCTGCAGCACCCGGCCTCACCCTACTAGAATCTGAAGTCAAATGTTTACTGTTTGCTGATGATCTGGTGCTTCTGTCACCAACCAAGGAGGGCCTACAGCAGCAGCTAGATATTCTGCACAGATTATGTCAGACCTGGGCCCTGACAGTAAATCTTAGTAGGACAAAAATAATGGTGTTCTAAAAAAGGTCCAGTTTCCAGGACCACGAATACAAATTCCATCTGGACACCGTTGCCCTAGAGCACACAAAAAACGATACATACCTTGGTCTAAATATCAGCGCCACAGGTAACTTCCACAGAGCTGTGAACGATCTGAGAGACAAGGTAAGAAGGGCCTTCTAAGCCATCAAAAGGAACATAAAATTCGACATACCAATTAGGGTCTGGCTAAAAATACTTGCATCGGTTATAGAACCCATTGCCCTTTATGGTTGGGAGGTCTGAGGTCCGCTCACCAACCAAGAATTCACAAAATGGGTGACTGCATGCAGAATTCTGCAAAAATATCCTCAGTGTAAAACACCAAATAATGCATGCAGAGCAGAATTGGACTGAATCCCGCTAAATATTCAAATCCAGAAAGAGCCTTTAAAATCTACAACCTAAAAGGAAGCTATTCCCAAACCTTCCACAACAAAGCCATCACCTACTGAGAGATGAACCTGGAGAAGAGTCCCGTAAACAAGCTGGTCTTGGGGCTCTGTTCACAAACACAAACAGACTCCACAGAACCCCAGGACAGCAATACAATTAGACCCAACCAAATCATGAGAAAACAAAAAGATAATTACACATTGGAAAGAATTAACCAAAAAACAGTGCAAACTAGAATGCTATTTGGCCCTAAACAGAGAGTACACAGTGGCAGAATACCTGACCACTGTGACTGACCCAAAATTAAGGAAAGCTTTGACTATGTACAGACTTAGTGAGAATAGCCTTGCTATTGAGAAAGTCTGCCGTACACACTGCCCACAAAATGAGGCGGAAACTGAGCTGCGCTATCTTTATATTGTTAATATTGTTTTTCGCATTAATTCTGCATGATTACAGGGTTAAATCCGTGTGGTTACAGGGTTAATTCTGCATGGTTACAGGGTTAATTCCATGTGGTTACAGGGTTAATTCCGTGTGGTTACAGGGTTAATTTTGCATGGTTACAGGGTTAATTCTGCATGGTTACAGGGTTAATTCCATGTGGTTACAGGGTTAATTCCGTGTGGTTACAGGGTTAATTCTGCATGGTTACAGGGTTAATTCTGCATTGTTACAGGGTAAATTCTGCATTGTTACAGGGTTAATTCTGCATTGTTACAGGGTTAATTCTGCATGGTTACAGGGTTAATTCCGTGTGGTTACAGGGTTAATTCCGTGTGGTTACAGGGTTAATTCTGCATGGTTACAGGGTTAATTCTGCATTGTTACAGGGTTAATTCTGCATGGTTACAGGGTTAATTCCGTGTGGTTACAGGGTTAATTCTGCATGGTTACAGGGTTAATTCTGCATGGTTACAGGGTTAATTCTGCATTGTTACAGGGTTAATTCCGTGTGGTTACAGGGTTAATTCCGTGTGGTTACAGGGTTAATTCTGCATGGTTACAGGGTTAATTCTGCATTGTTACAGGGTTAATTCTGCATTGTTACAGGGTTAATTCTGCATGGTAACAGGGTTAATTCCGTGTGGTTACAGGGTTAATTCCGTGTGGTTACAGGGTTAATTCTGCATGGTTACAGGGTTAATTCTGCATTGTTACAGGGTTAATTCTGCATGGTAACAGGGTTAATTCCGTGTGGTTACAGGGTTAATTCCGTGTGGTTACAGGGTTAATTCTGCATGGTTACAGGGTTAATTCTGCATGGTTACAGGGTTAATTCTGCATGGTTACAGGGTTAATTCTGCATGGTTACAGGGTTAATTCTGCATGGTTACAGGGTTAATTCTGCATTGTTACAGGGTTAATTCTGCATGGTAACAGGGTTAATTCCGTGTGGTTACAGGGTTAATTCTGCATGGTAACAGGGTTAATTCCGTGTGGTTACAGGGTTAATTCCGTGTGGTTACAGGGTTAATTCCGTGTGGTTACAGGGTTAATTCCGTGTGGTTACAGGGTTAATTCCGTGTGGTTACAGGGTTAATTCTGCATGGTTACAGGGTTAATTCTGCATGGTTACAGGGTTAATTCTGCATTGTTACAGGGTTAATTCCGTGTGGTTACAGGGTTAATTCCGTGTGGTTACAGGGTTAATTCTGCATGGTTACAGGGTTAATTCTGCATTGTTACAGGGTTAATTCTGCATGGTTACAGGGTTAATTCCGTGTGGTTACAGGGTTAATTCTGCATGGTTACAGGGTTAATTCTGCATGGTTACAGGGTTAATTCTGCATGGTTACAGGGTTAATTCTGCATGGTTACAGGGTTAATTCTGCATTGTTACAGGGTTAATTCTGCATGGTAACAGGGTTAATTCCGTGTGGTTACAGGGTTAATTCCGTGTGGTTACAGGGTTAATTCTGCATGGTTACAGGGTTAATTCTGCATTGTTACAGGGTTAATTCTGCATGGTAACAGGGTTAATTCCGTGTGGTTACAGGGTTAATTCCGTGTGGTTACAGGGTTAATTCTGCATGGTTACAGGGTTAATTCTGCATGGTTACAGGGTTAATTCTGCATGGTTACAGGGTTAATTCTGCATTGTTACAGGGTTAATTCTGCATGGTAACAGGGTTAATTCCGTGTGGTTACAGGGTTAATTCTGCATGGTAACAGGGTTAATTCCGTGTGGTTACAGGGTTAATTCCGTGTGGTTACAGGGTTAATTCCGTGTGGTTACAGGGTTAATTCCGTGTGGTTACAGGGTTAATTCTGCATGGTTACAGGTTTAATTCTGCATGGTTACAGGGTTAATTCTGCATGGTTACAGGGTTAATTCTGCATTGTTACAGGGTTAATTCTGCATGGTTACAGGGTTAATTCTGTGTGGTTACAGGGTTAATTCAGTGTGGTTACAAGGTAAATTCCGCATGGTTGCAGGGTTAAAACAGAAACAACTCAAAGGTTAAAAGTTTTGGAGTTCGTTCCGAGTGGTTAAGATGAGGGCTATGATTTGGGCCTTAAAACAAAAGAATAATAAAAAGATGTGGTACTACTGTCAAATATCATCAGTATTCACAGTATTCTCACGGCTTGGTAGAGCATTGTGAACTGCTGCAGCACAGTGCTCTAAGCAGTGCGCTGCGACTCCAAGCATCACGAGTACACGCCCAGTGCTGGGCAATCGTTTTTCATAATGACATTCTCAGCAAATTTTCAAAAGTCTGAAAAGGATTTCTAGTGATCAGGCTGATGTGTGTGTGTGTGTGTGTGTGTGTGGAGGGGTGTTGGTGAACAATATGATCCTCACAGCTTTAGTTCCTATTGTGTACAGAAAACATTACAGCTAACATGAGAGTGGAGAGGAGGACAGAGAGAATGGATTTGATATGGACAAGACACATAAGGTGCATAAAGGCCCTTTGTATGCAAGTGTGTGTGTGTGTGTGTGTGTGTGTGTGTGTGTGTGTGTGTGTGTGTGTGTGTGTGTGTGTGTGTGTGTGTGTGTGTGTGTGTGTGTGTGTGTGTGTGTGTGACCTTCTTGATCCAAATCAGTCAGGTTTCAAGACTAGTCATTCAACTGAGACTGCTCTTCTCTGTATCACGGAGGCGCTCCGCACTGCTAAAGCTAACTCTCTCTCCTCTGCTCTCATCCTTCTAGACCTATCGGCTGCCTTCGATACTGTGAACCATCAGATCCTCCTCTCCACCCTCTCCGAGTTGGGCATCTCCGGCGCGGCCCACGCTTGGATTGCGTCCACCTGACAGGTCGCTCCTACCAGGTGGCGTGGCGAGAATCCGTCTCCACACCACGTGCTCTCACCACTGGTGTCCCCAGGGCTCTGTTCTAGGCCCTCTCCTATTCTCGCTATACACCAAGTCACTTGGCTCTGTCATAACCTCACATGGTCTCTCCTATCATTGCTATGCAGACGACACACAATTAATCTTCTCCTTTCCCCTTCTGATGATCAGGTGGCGAATCGCATCTCTGCATGTCTGGCAGACATATCAGTGTGGATGACGGATCACCACCTCAAGCTGAACCTCGGCAAGACGGAGCTGCTCTTCCTCCCGGGAAGGACTGCCTGTTCCATGATCTCGCCATCACGGTTGACAACTCCATTGTGTCCTCCTCCCAGAGCGCTAAGAACCTTGGCGTGATCCTGGACAACACCCTGTCGTTCTCAACTAA
This sequence comes from Oncorhynchus nerka, assembly GCF_034236695.1. Taxonomy (NCBI): domain Eukaryota; kingdom Metazoa; phylum Chordata; class Actinopteri; order Salmoniformes; family Salmonidae; genus Oncorhynchus; species Oncorhynchus nerka. Next base: position 28,762,912 of record NC_088410.1, read on the forward strand.
CATCAAGGCGGTGGCCCATTCCTGTAGGTTCATGCTCTACAACATCCGCAGAGTACGACCCTGCCTCACACAGGAAGCGGCGCAGGTCTAATCCAGGCACTCGTCATCTCCCGTCTGGATTACTGCAACTCGCTGTTGGCTGGGCTCCCTGCCTGTGCCATTAAACCCCTACAACTCATCCAGAACGCCGCAGCCCGTCTGGTGTTCAACCTTCCCAAGTTCTCTCACGTCACCCCGCTCCTCCGCTCTCTCCACTGGCTTCCAGTTGAAGCTCGCATCCGCTACAAGACCATGGTGCTTGCCTACGGAGCTGCGAGGGGAACGGCACCTCAGTACCTCCAGGCTCTGATCAGGCCCTACACCCAAACAAGGGCACTGCGTTCATCCACCTCTGGCCTGCTCGCCTCCCTACCACTGAGGAAGTACAGTTCCCGCTCAGCCCAGTCAAAACTGTTCGCTGCTCTGGCCCCCAATGGTGGAACAAACTCCCTCACGACGCCAGGACAGCGGAGTCAATCACCACCTTCCGGAGACACCTGAAACCCCACCTCTTTAAGGAATACCTAGGATAGGATAAAGTAATCCCTCTCACCCCCCCCTTAAAAGATTTAGATGCACTACTGTTCCACTGGATGTCATAAGGTGAATGCACCAATTTGTAAGTCGCTCTGGATAAGAGCGTCTGCTAAATGACTTAAATGTAAATGTATGTGTGTGTGTGTGTGTGTGTGTGTGTGTGTGTGTGTGTGTGTGTGTGTGTGTGTGCGTGTGTGTGATGACCTGCTACATGCAATACCAGTCAAAAGTTTGGACACCTACTCATTCAAGGGTTTTCTTTATTTTGACTATTTTCTACATTGTGTAATAATAGTGAAGACATCAAAACTATGAAATAACAAATATGGAATCATGTAGTAACCAAAACAGTGTTAAACAAATGAAAATATATTTTAGATTTGAGATGCTTTAAAGTAGCCACCCTTTGCCTTGATGACATCTTTGCACACGCTTGGCATTCTCTCAACCAGCTTCATGAGGGAGTCACCTGGAATGGATTTCAATTAACAGGGGTGCCTTGTTTAAAGTTAATTTGTGGAATTTCTTTCCTTCTTAATGCGTTTGAGCCAATCAGTTGTGTTTTGAAAGGTGGGGATGCTAGACAGAAGATAGCCCTATTTGGCAAAAGACCAAATCCATATTATGGCAAGAACAGCTCAAATAAGCAAAGAGAAACGACAGTCCATCATTACTTTAAGACATGAAGGTCAGTCAATACGTAACATTTCAAGAACTTTGAAAGCTTATTCAAGTGCAGTCGCAAAAACCATTAAGCTATGTGATGAAACTGTCTATCATGAGGATTGCCACTGGAAAGGAAGACCCAGAGTTACCCCTGCTGCAGAGGATACGTTCATTAGTTACCAGCCTCAGATTGCTGTCCAAATAAATGCTTCATGGAGTTCAAGTAACAGACAGAGACACACCTGTGAATCAGGCCTTCATGGTCGAATTGTTGCAAAGAAACCACTACTAAAGGACACCAAAAAGAAGAAGAAACTGGCTTGGGCCAAGAAACACGAGCAATGGACATTAGACTGATGGAAATCTGTCCTTTGGTTTGATTTTTGGTTCCAGCCGTGTCTTTTTGAGACGCAGAGTAGGTGAACGGATGATCTTCGGATGTGTGGTTCCCACCGTGAAGCATGGAGGGGGAGGTGTGATGGTGTGGGGGTGCTTTGCTGGTGACACTGTCTGGGATTTATTTAGAATTCAAGGCACACTTAACCAGCATGGCTAAAACATCATTCTGCTGCAATACTCCATCCTATCTGGTTTGGGCTTAGTGGGACTATCATTTGTTTTTCAACAGGACAATGACCCAACACACCTCCAGGCTGTGTAAGGACTATTTTGACCAAGAATTAGAGTGATGGAGTGCTGCATCAGATGACCTGGCCTCCACAGTCATCCGACCTCAACCCAATTGAGATGGTTTGGGATGAGTTGGATCGCAGAGTGAAGGAAAAGCAGCCAACCAGTGCTCAGCATATGTGGGAACTCTTTCAAGACTGTTGGAAAATCCTTCCAGGTGAAGCTTGTTGAGAGAATGCCAAGAGTGTGTAAAGCTGTCATCAAGTCAAAGGGTGGCTCGTTTGAAGAATCTAAAATAGAAATTGATTTTGATTTGTTTAACACTTTTTTTGGTTACTACATGATACATGTGTTATTTCATAGCGTTGATGTCTTTCACTATTATTCTACAATGTATAAAATAGTAAAAATAAAGAGAAGCCCTTGAGTGAGTTGGTGTGTCTAAACTGGTACTGTACGTGTATATACAACTCCAGTTATTGACAGTGAATTGACAGTGAATTGAGAGTGATTGACAGTGAAACAGCTATACAGTGAAACACAGTAGGGTAAAACTCCAATAAGAAAAGCAAAACAGAGATATTGTACATTCCACAATGAAGGGTTGATAACACAATCATGTCTGCAATAGTACGCTTTTCCTAATGCCATTTCCAGCTACAGGCTACAATATAGATGATATCTCAATCTATTTGTTTACCTATGATGCTTTTCAGAAAACAAACAATACACACGTGAATCGATGGATTTCCTGAGCTGGTAAGAAACAAGACTGGTGGATATTGATATTTGCGTTGGAGAGAGACCAGGAGAGAGGGGAACGAGAGAGGGGAGAGCGAGAGAGAGAAAGAGAGAGAGGAGCGAGTGGAGAGCGAGAGAGAGAGGAGAGAGGGGAGAGTGAGAGAGAGAGCGATAGGGAGAGAGAGACAGGAGAGAGAGACAGAGAGACAGAGAGAGAGGCGAGAGCGAGAGAGAGAGGGAGAGCGAGAGAGAGGGGAGAGCGACAGAGAGAGGGGAGAGCGAGAGAGAGAGAGAGAGAAGAGCGAGAGAGAGAGGGGAGAGCGAGAGAGAGGGGAGAGCGAGAGAGAGACAGAGAAAGAGAGGGGAGAGCAAGAGACAGCGACAGAGACAGAGAGAGAGAGACAGAGAGAGAGAGGGGGAGAGCGAGAGACAGAGCGAGAGAGAGAGAGACAGAGAGAGACAGAGAGAGAGAGAGAGAGACAGAGAGAGAGGGAGAGCAAGAGACAGAGAGAGAGACAGAGACAGAGAGAGAGACAGAGAGAGAGAGCGAGAGAGACAGAGACAGAGAGAGAGAGAGAGAGAGAGAGAGAGAGAGAGAGAGAGAGACAGAGAGAGACCGAGAGGGGAGAGCGAGAGAGAGACAGAGAGAGAGGGGAGAGAGACAGAGAGAGAGAGAGAGAGAGAGAGAGAGCGAGAGCGAGAGACAGAGACAGAGCGAGAGACAGACAGAGAGAGAGAGACAGAGAGAGACAGAGAGGGGAGAGCGAGAGAGAGACAGAGAGAGAGGGGAGAGAGAGAGAGGGGGTGAATTACAGCTTGTCCAGAAATAGTAGACATTATAAAGCAGTAGAGAGTGCAGACAGTAAGGTTACTGCTTGGTATTGTGATCTCTATACAGTACTTCAGCCTTCTTCAGAGCAACACAGAGAAATGTAAACGCTGCCCCTATGATGACAGTAATAAATAGTAGACCTGCTTCCGCTCCTCGATGAGAGCCATGTCTGTCTATGTACATTAAGAACAAGCTCTTTCCATTTCATAGACTGACCAGGTGAATCCAGATGAAAGCTATGATCCCTTATTGATGTAATTTGTTAAATCCACTTCAATCAGTGTAGATGAAGGGACAGGTTAAAGAAGGATTTTATAGCCTTGAGACATGGATTGTGTACAGTCTGTGTACCATTCAGAGGGTAAACGGGCACAACAAAAGATTGTAGTGCCTTTGAACGTGGTATGGTAGTAGGTGCCAGTTTGAGTGTGTAAAGAACTGCAACCGCTGCCTGGTTTTTCACGCTCAACAGTTTCCTGTGTATCAAGAATGGTTCACCACCCAAAGGACATCCAGCCAACTTGACACAACTGTGGGAAGCATTGGAGTCAACATGGGCCAGCATCCCTGTGGAATGCTTTCGACACCTTGTAGAGTTCATGCCCAGATGAATTGAGGCTGTTAGGGGGATGCAACTCAATATTTGGAAGGTGTTCTTAATGTTTTGTAGACTCACATACCAGCCGGATCACTAGATCAACTAGATCAAGGTCCCCAGAACATCAATATATGTCTGCCTTGGTGCTTGGTGCCAGAACATGCTACATAGACCACTGCACCACCGCAGTTCACATTGCTCTATCATACTTGATGATACTTGGTAATTATGCTTTGTTTGTAATTTAAGCCTTCCAAACCATAGCCCTGATCCTAGCCACTCGGAATTAACGCCTAAACTGTTAACCTTTGAGTTTTTTCAGTTTTAACCCTGCAACTGCACAGAAATAACCTCGTAACCACGCAGAAATAACCTTGTAACCATGCAGAAATAACCTCGTAACCACGCAGAAATAACCTTGTAACCATGCAGAAATAACCTCGTAACCACGCAGAAATAACCTTGTAACCATGCAGAAATAACCTCGTAACCACGCAGAAATAACCTTGTAACCATGCAGAAATAACCTCGTAACCACGCAGAAATAACCTTGTAACCATGCAGAAATAACCTCGTAACCACGCAGAAATAACCTTGTAACCATGCAGAAATAATCCCGTAACCACGCAGAAATAACCCTGTAACCACGCAGAAATAACCTTGTAACCATGCAGAAATAACCTCGTAACCATGCAGAAATAACCTCGTAACCATGCAGAAATAACCTCGTAACCACGCAGAAATAACCTTGTAACCATGCTGAAATAACCTCGTAATCACGCAGAAATAACCTTGTAACCATGCAGAAATAACCTCGTAACCACGCAGAATTCATGCATAAAACATAGACGTTCATCCATAATATGTCCAATTTAAAATACAGCACACACACCACCCAAGGGCCAAAATAAAGTCTGTTAAAGCCTTGTGATTTATAACAAGCAACAACAAGCCAGCGACATGGGAATTAGCCCCCATTGAGTGTGTGTGTGTGTGTGTGTGTGTGTGTGTCCCAATATTCTTAGCTCGCAATGATTACATCAAGCATGTGACTCTACAAACCCGTTGGATGCATTTGGCGTTTGTTTTGGTTGTGTTTCAGATGATCTTGCGCCCAGTAGAATTGAATGGTAAATAATGTATTGTGTCATTTTGGACTAATTTGTATTGTAACTATGTCTCTCAGGAACATTCATCATCATCTTGGTAAGCAACTCCAGTGTATATTTTGCCTTGTGTTTTAGTGTCTGTTGGAAAGCAGACTGAACCAGGTTTTCCTCTAGGAGTTTGCCTGTGCTTAGCTCTATTCCGTTTTGTTCTATCATAAAAAACTTCCCAGTCCTTGCCGATGACAAGCATACCCATGACATGACGCAGCCACCCTCATACTTGAAAATATGAAGAGTGATGTTTTCTTGGATTTGCCCCAAACATAACATTCTGTATTCAGGACATACATTTGATTTCTTTGCCACATTGCTGGAAGTTTTAATGTAGTCCGTTATTGGAAAGGAAAGGGGGATACATAATCAGTTGTACCACTGAATGCCTTTTGCGTTTCATCCAACCCCTCTGAATCAGAGAGGTGCTGCCGTCTTCGGCACCTGGGGAACAGTGGGTTAACTGCCTTGCTCAGGGGCAGAAAGACAGTTTTTTTACCTTGCCAGCTCGGTGACTGGCCCAACGCTCTAAACACTAGGCTACCTGGCGCCCACTATTGCAAACAGGATGCATGTTTGGGATATGTTTATTCTGTACAGGCTTCCTTGTTTTCACTCTGTCAATTAGGTTAGTATTGTTGAGAAACTTCAGTTTTCTCTGATCACAGCCATTGGCCTCATGGAGACTGAGGTAAGAAGGATGCCTGCATCTTTGTAGCGAATGTGTGTATTGATACACCGTCCAAAGTGTAATTACTAAACTGTTTTTTTACCCATCTCCCAATAGGTGTCCTTCTTTGCAAGGCATTGGAAATCCTCTCTGGTCTTTGTGGTTTAATCTGTGTTTGAAATTCACTGATCGACTGAGGGAACTTACAGATAATTGTATGTTTGGGATACAGAGATGAGGTGGTCAGTATTATTGCACACAGAGTGTGTCCACATGACTTGTTAATAATATTTTCTTCAGGATCGGTGGGTCCCCCACAGGACGGTTGAGCTAACGTAGGCTAATGCGATTAGCATGAGGTTGAAAGTAACAAGAGCATTTCCCAGGACATAAACATATCTGATATTGGCAGAAAGCTTAAATTCTTGTTAATCTAACTGCACTGTCCAATTTATAGTAGCTACTACAGTGAAAAAATACCATGCAATTGTTTGAGGAGAGTGCACGCACACACATGCACACACACTCTTAGAGAATGCGAAGCCTGTACCTCCATTACATAATGAGGTGTTTTTGGCAACATGAACTGTATGCTGTTTACTCTACTAGGGGCTGTCTTTCTCTCTGTCTTTCTCTGTTTCTCTGCCTGTCTCTGTCTCTGTCTTTCTCTCTGTCTGTCTCTGTTTCTCTGTCTTTCTCTCTGTCTTTCTCGGTTTCTCTGTTTCTCTGCCTGTCTCTGTCTCTCTCTATGTCGCTGTCTCTCTCTGTCTGTCTCTGTCTCTGTCTCTGTCTCTGTCTGTGTCTGTGTCTCTGTCTCTGTCTCTCTCTCTCGCTCTCTCTGTTTCTCTCTCGCTCTCTCTCTCTCTCACTCTGTCTCTGTCTCGCTCTCTTTCTGTCTCTCTCTCGCTCTCTCTCTGTCTCTCTCGTACAGGGGGGCCTCTCTCTGTCTGTCTGTCACTCTGTTGCTCTCTCCCTGTCTCTTTCTGTCTCGCTCTCTCTCTTTCTGTCTCTCTCTGTTTCTCTCTCTCTCGCTCTCTGTTTCTCTCTGGAACCAATTAGAAAGCTGGTCCCTCGATCACATATTTACCATAATGCTATAATATTGATGGATATCCTACATCAGTTTTAGCTGTATAAACACTTCCCTGTTTGGTATTCAAAGTCTGATTCCATAGATCACTTACAGTGTAAACTCTGGAGACCTCCCTCAGCTCAATATTATGTAGTTATCTCAATGTATTCTATCTAGAGTGGAAACCTCCCCCAGCTCAACATTATATAGTTATCTCAATGTATTCTATCTAGAGTGGAAACCTCCCTCAGCTCAACATTATGTAGTTATCTCAATGTATTCTATCTAGAGTGGAAACCTCCCTCAGCTCAACATTATGTAGTTATCTCAATGTATTCTATCTAGAGTGGAAACCTCCCTCAGCTCAACATTATGTAGTTATCTCAATGTATTCTATCTAGAGTGGAAACCTCCCTCAGCTCAACATTATGTAGTTATCTCAATGTATTCTATGTAGAGTGGAAACCTCCCTCAGCTCAACATTATGTAGTTATCTCAATGTATTCTATCTAGAGTGGAAACCTCCCTCAGCTCAACATTATGTAGTTATCTCAATGTATTCTATCTAGAGTGGAAACCTCCCTCAGCTCAACATTATATAGTTATCTCAATGTATTCTATCTAGAGTTTAAACCTCCCTCAGCTCAACATTATGTAGTTATCTCAATGTATTCTATCTAGAGTGGAAACCTCCCTCAGCTCAACATTATGTAGTTATCTCAATGTATTCTATCTAGAGTGGAAACCTCCCTCAGCTCAACATTATGTAGTTATCTCAATGTATTCTATGTAGAGTGGAAACCTCCCTCAGCTCAACATTATGTAGTTATCACAATGTATTATATCTAGAGTGGAAACCTCCCTCAGCTCAACATTATGTAGTTATCTCAATGTATTCTATGTAGAGTGGAAACCTCCCTCAGCTCAACATTATGTAGTTATCTCAATGTATTCTATGTAGAGTGGAAACCTCCCTCAGCTCAACATTATGTAGTTATCTCAATGTATTCTATGTAGAGTGGAAACCTCCCCAGCTCAACATTATGTAGTTATCTCAATGTATTCTATGTAGAGTGGAAACCTCCCTCAGCTCAACATTATGTAGTTATCTCAATGTATTCTATGTAGAGTGGAAACCTCCCTCAGCTCAACATTATGTAGTTTCTCAATGTATTCTATGTAGAGTGGAAACCTCCCCCAGCTCAACATTATGTAGTTATCTCAATGTATTCTATCTAGAGTGGAAACCTCCCCCAGCTCAACATTATGTAGTTACCTCAATGTATTCTATGTAGAGTGGAAACCTCCCTCAGCTCAACATTATGTAGTTATCTCAATGTATTCTATCTAGAGTGGAAACCTCCCTCAGCTCAACATTATGTAGTTACCTCAATGTATTCTATCTAGAGTGGAAACCTCCCTCAGCTCAACATTATGTAGTTACCTCAATGTATTCTATGTAGAGTGGAAACCTCCCTCAGCTCAACATTATGTAGTTACCTCAATGTATTCTATCTAGAGTGGAAACCTCCCCCATCTCAACATTATGTAGTTACCTCAATGTATTCTATGTAGAGTGGAAACGTCCCTCAGCTCAACATTATGTAGTTATCTCAATGTATTCTATGTAGAGTGGAAACCTCCCTCAGCTCAACATTATGTAGTTTTCTCAATGTATTCTATGTAGAGTGGAAACCTCCCCCAGCTCAACATTATGTAGTTATCTCAATGTATTCTATCTAGAGTGGAAACCTCCCCCAGCTCAACATTATGTAGTTACCTCAATGTATTCTATGTAGAGTGGAAACCTCCCTCAGCTCAACATTATGTAGTTATCTCAATGTATTCTATCTAGAGTGGAAACCTCCCTCAGCTCAACATTATGTAGTTATCTCAATGTATTCTATCTAGAGTGGAAACCTCCCTCAGCTCAACATTATGTAGTTACCTCAATGTATTCTATGTAGAGTGGAAACCTCCCTCAGCTCAACATTATGTAGTTACCTCAATGTATTCTATCTAGAGTGGAAACCTCCCCCAGCTCAACATTATGTAGTTACCTCAATGTATTCTATGTAGAGTGGAAACGTCCCTCAGCTCAACATTATGTAGTTATCTCAATGTATTCTATGTAGAGTGGAAACCTCCCTCAGCTCAACATTATGTAGTTATCTCAATGTATTCTATGTAGAGTGGAAACCTCCCTCAGCTCAACATTATGTAGTTATCTCAATGTATTCTATGTAGAGTGGAAACCTCCCTCAGCTCAACATTATGTAGTTACCTCAATGTATTCTATGTAGAGTGGAAACCTCCCTCAGCTCAACATTATGTAGTTACCTCAATGTATTCTATGTAGAGTGGAAACCTCCCTCAGCTCAACATTATGTAGTTATCTCAATGTCTTCTATCTAGAGTGGAAACCTCCCTCAGCTCAACATTATGTAGTTACCTCAATGTATTCTATGTAGAGTGGAAACCTCCCTCAGCTCAACATTGTATAGTTACCTCAATGTATTCTATGTAGAGTGGAAACCTCCCTCAGCTCAACATTATGTAGTTATCACAATGTATTCTATCTAGAGTGGAAACCTCCCTCAGCTCAACATTATGTAGTTACCTCAATGTATTCTATCTAGAGTGGAAACCTCCCTCAGCTCAACATTATGTAGTTATCACAATGTATTCTATGTAGAGTGGAAAACCTCCCTCAGCTCAACATTATGTAGTTATCTCAATGTATTCTATCTAGAGTGGAAACCTCCCTCAGCTCAACATTATGTAGTTATCACAATGTATTCTATGTAGAGTGGAAAACCTCCCTCAGCTCAACATTATGTAGTTATCACAATGTATTCTATCTAGAGTTTAAATCTCCCTCAGCTCAACATTATGTAGTTATCTCAATGTATTCTATCTAGAGTGGAAAACCACCCTCAGCTCAACATTATGTAGTTATCTCAATGTATTCTATCTAGAGTGGAAACCTCCCTCAGCTCAACATTATGTAGTTATCTCAATGTATTCTATCTAGAGTGGAAACCTCCCTCAGCTCAACATTATGTAGTTATCTCAATGTATTCTATGTAGAGTGGAAACCTCCCTCAGCTCAACATTATGTAGTTATCTCAATGTATTCTATCTAGAGTGGAAACCTCCCTCAGCTCAACATTATGTAGTTATCTCAATGTATTCTATCTAGAGTGGAAACCTCCCTCAGCTCAACATTATATAGTTATCTCAATGTATTCTATCTAGAGTTTAAACCTCCCTCAGCTCAACATTATGTAGTTATCTCAATGTATTCTATCTAGAGTGGAAACCTCCCTCAGCTCAACATTATGTAGTTATCTCAATGTATTCTATCTAGAGTGGAAACCTCCCTCAGCTCAACATTATGTAGTTATCTCAATGTATTCTATGTAGAGTGGAAACCTCCCTCAGCTCAACATTATGTAGTTATCACAATGTATTATATCTAGAGTGGAAACCTCCCTCAGCTCAACATTATGTAGTTATCTCAATGTATTCTATGTAGAGTGGAAACCTCCCTCAGCTCAACATTATGTAGTTATCTCAATGTATTCTATGTAGAGTGGAAACCTCCCTCAGCTCAACATTATGTAGTTATCTCAATGTATTCTATGTAGAGTGGAAACCTCCCCCAGCTCAACATTATGTAGTTATCTCAATGTATTCTATGTAGAGTGGAAACCTCCCTCAGCTCAACATTATGTAGTTATCTCAATGTATTCTATGTAGAGTGGAAACCTCCCTCAGCTCAACATTATGTAGTTTTCTCAATGTATTCTATGTAGAGTGGAAACCTCCCCCAGCTCAACATTATGTAGTTATCTCAATGTATTCTATCTAGAGTGGAAACCTCCCCCAGCTCAACATTATGTAGTTACCTCAATGTATTCTATGTAGAGTGGAAACCTCCCTCAGCTCAACATTATGTAGTTATCTCAATGTATTCTATCTAGAGTGGAAACCTCCCTCAGCTCAACATTATGTAGTTACCTCAATGTATTCTATCTAGAGTGGAAACCTCCCTCAGCTCAACATTATGTAGTTACCTCAATGTATTCTATGTAGAGTGGAAACCTCCCTCAGCTCAACATTATGTAGTTACCTCAATGTATTCTATCTAGAGTGGAAACCTCCCCCAGCTCAACATTATGTAGTTACCTCAATGTATTCTATGTAGAGTGGAAACGTCCCTCAGCTCAACATTATGTAGTTATCTCAATGTATTCTATGTAGAGTGGAAACTCCCTCAGCTCAACATTATGTAGTTTTCTCAATGTATTCTATGTAGAGTGGAAACCTCCCCCAGCTCAACATTATGTAGTTATCTCAATGTATTCTATCTAGAGTGGAAACCTCCCCAGCTCAACATTATGTAGTTACCTCAATGTATTCTATGTAGAGTGGAAACCTCCCTCAGCTCAACATTATGTAGTTATCTCAATGTATTCTATCTAGAGTGGAAACCTCCCTCAGCTCAACATTATGTAGTTACCTCAATGTATTCTATCTAGAGTGGAAACCTCCCTCAGCTCAACATTATGTAGTTACCTCAATGTATTCTATGTAGAGTGGAAACCTCCCTCAGCTCAACATTATGTAGTTACCTCAATGTATTCTATCTAGAGTGGAAACCTCCCCCAGCTCAACATTATGTAGTTACCTCAATGTATTCTATGTAGAGTGGAAACGTCCCTCAGCTCAACATTATGTAGTTATCTCAATGTATTCTATGTAGAGTGGAAACCTCCCTCAGCTCAACATTATGTAGTTATCTCAATGTATTCTATGTAGAGTGGAAACCTCCCTCAGCTCAACATTATGTAGTTATCTCAATGTATTCTATGTAGAGTGGAAACCTCCCTCAGCTCAACATTATGTAGTTACCTCAATGTATTCTATGTAGAGTGGAAACCTCCCTCAGCTCAACATTATGTAGTTACCTCAATGTATTCTATGTAGAGTGGAAACCTCCCTCAGCTCAACATTATGTAGTTATCTCAATGTCTTCTATCTAGAGTGGAAACCTCCCTCAGCTCAACATTATGTAGTTACCTCAATGTATTCTATGTAGAGTGGAAACCTCCCTCAGCTCAACATTGTATAGTTACCTCAATGTATTCTATGTAGAGTGGAAACCTCCCTCAGCTCAACATTATGTAGTTATCACAATGTATTATATCTAGAGTGGAAACCTCCCTCAGCTCAACATTATGTAGTTACCTCAATGTATTCTATCTAGAGTGGAAACCTCCCTCAGCTCAACATTATGTAGTTATCACAATGTATTCTATGTAGAGTGGAAAACCTCCCTCAGCTCAACATTATGTAGTTATCTCAATGTATTCTATCTAGAGTGGAAACCTCCCTCAGCTCAACATTATGTAGTTATCACAATGTATTCTATGTAGAGTGGAAAACCTCCCTCAGCTCAACATTATGTAGTTATCTCAATGTATTCTATCTAGAGTGGAAACCTCCCTCAGCTCAACATTATGTAGTTATCACAATGTATTCTATCTAGAGTTTAAACCTCCCTCAGCTCAACATTATGTAGTTATCTCAATGTATTCTATCTAGAGTTTAAACCTCCCTCAGCTCAACATTATGTAGTTATCTCAATGTATTCTATCTAGAGTTTAAATCTCCCTCAGCTCAACATTATGTAGTTATCTCAATGTATTCTATCTAGAGTGGAAAACCACCCTCAGCTCAACATTATGTAGTTATCTCAATGTATTCTATCTAGAGTGGAAACCTCCCTCAGCTCAACATTATGTAGTTATCTCAAAGTATTCTATCTAGAGTGGAAACCTCCCTCAGCTCAACATTATGTAGTTATCTTAATGTATTCTATCTAGAGTGGAAACCTCCCTCAGCTCAACATTATGTAGTTATCTCAATGTATTCTATCTAGAGTGGAAACCTCCCTCAGCTCAACATTATGTAGTTATCTCAATGTATTCTATCTAGAGTGGAAACCTCCCCAGCTCAACATTATGTAGTTACCTCAATGTATTCTATGTAGAGTGGAAACCTCCCTCAGCTCAACATTATGTAGTTATCTCAATGTATTCTATCTAGAGTGGAAACCTCCCTCAGCTCAACATTATGTAGTTACCTCAATGTATTCTATGTAGAGTGGAAACCTCCCTCAGCTCAACATTGTATAGTTACCTCAATGTATTCTATGTAGAGTGGAAACCTCCCTCAGCTCAACATTATGTAGTTATCTCAATGTATTCTATGTAGAGTGGAAACCTCCCTCAGCTCAACATTATGTAGTTATCTCAATGTCTTCTATCTAGAGTGGAAACCTCCCTCAGCTCAACATTATGTAGTTACCTCAATGTATTCTATGTAGAGTGGAAACCTCCCTCAGCTCAACATTGTATAGTTACCTCAATGTATTCTATGTAGAGTGGAAACCTCCCTCAGCTCAACATTATGTAGTTATCACAATGTATTATATCTAGAGTGGAAACCTCCCTCAGCTCAACATTATGTAGTTACCTCAATGTATTCTATCTAGAGTGGAAACCTCCCTCAGCTCAACATTATGTAGTTATCACAATGTATTCTATGTAGAGTGGAAAACCTCCCTCAGCTCAACATTATGTAGTTATCTCAATGTATTCTATCTAGAGTGGAAACCTCCCTCAGCTCAACATTATGTAGTTATCACAATGTATTCTATGTAGAGTGGAAAACCTCCCTCAGCTCAACATTATGTAGTTATCTCAATGTATTCTATCTAGAGTGGAAACCTCCCTCAGCTCAACATTATGTAGTTATCACAATGTATTCTATCTAGAGTTTAAACCTCCTCAGCTCAACATTATGTAGTTATCTCAATGTATTCTATCTAGAGTTTAAACCTCCCTCAGCTCAACATTATGTAGTTATCTCAATGTATTCTATCTAGAGTTTAAATCTCCCTCAGCTCAACATTATGTAGTTATCTCAATGTATTCTATCTAGAGTGGAAAACCACCCTCAGCTCAACATTATGTAGTTATCTCAATGTATTCTATCTAGAGTGGAAACCTCCCTCAGCTCAACATTATGTAGTTATCTCAAAGTATTCTATCTAGAGTGGAAACCTCCCTCAGCTCAACATTATGTAGTTATCTTAATGTATTCTATCTAGAGTGGAAACCTCCCTCAGCTCAACATTATGTAGTTATCTCAATGTATTCTATCTAGAGTGGAAACCTCCCTCAGCTCAACATTATGTAGTTATCTCAATGTATTCTATCTAGAGTGGAAACCTCCCCCAGCTCAACATTATGTAGTTACCTCAATGTATTCTATGTAGAGTGGAAACCTCCCTCAGCTCAACATTATGTAGTTATCTCAATGTATTCTATCTAGAGTGGAAACCTCCCTCAGCTCAACATTATGTAGTTACCTCAATGTATTCTATGTAGAGTGGAAACCTCCCTCAGCTCAACATTGTATAGTTACCTCAATGTATTCTATGTAGAGTGGAAACCTCCCTCAGCTCAACATTATGTAGTTATCTCAATGTATTCTATGTAGAGTGGAAACTTCCCTCAACTCAACATTATGTAGTTATCTCAATGTATTCTATGTAGAGTGGAAACCTCCCCCAGCTCAACATTATGTAGTTACCTCAATGTATTCTATGTAGAGTGGAAACCTCCCTCAGCTCAACATTATGTAGTTACCTCAATGTATTCTATCTAGAGTGGAAACCTCCCCCAGCTCAACATTATGTAGTTACCTCAATGTATTCTATGTAGAGTGGAAACCTCCCTCAGCTCAACATTATGTAGTTATCTCAATGTATTCTATCTAGAGTGGAAACCTCCCTCAGCTCAACATTATGTAGTTACCTCAATGTATTCTATGTAGAGTGGAAACCTCCCTCAGCTCAACATTGTATAGTTACCTCAATGTATTCTATGTAGAGTGGAAACCTCCCTCAGCTCAACATTATGTAGTTATCTCAATGTATTCTATGTAGAGTGGAAACCTCCCTCAACTCAACATTATGTAGTTATCTCAATGTATTCTATGTAGAGTGGAAACCTCCCCAGCTCAACATTATGTAGTTACCTCAATGTATTCTATGTAGAGTGGAAACCTCCCTCAGCTCAACATTATGTAGTTACCTCAATGTATTCTATCTAGAGTGGAAACCTCCTCCAGCTCAACATTATGTAGTTACCTCAATGTATTCTATGTAGAGTGGAAACCTCCCTCAGCTCAACATTATGTAGTTATCTCAATGTATTCTATCTAGAGTGGAAACCTCCCTCAGCTCAACATTATGTAGTTACCTCAATGTATTCTATGTAGAGTGGAAACCTCCCTCAGCTCAACATTATGTAGTTACCTCAATGTATTCTATGTAGAGTGGAAACCTCCCTCAGCTCAACATTGTATAGTTACCTCAATGTATTCTATGTAGAGTGGAAACCTCCCTCAGCTCAACATTATGTAGTTATCACAATGTATTCTATCTAGAGTGGAAACCTCCCTCAGCTCAACATTATGTAGTTACCTCAATGTATTCTATCTAGAGTGGAAACCTCCCTCAGCTCAACATTATGTAGTTATCACAATGTATTCTATGTAGAGTGGAAAACCTCCCTCAGCTCAACATTATGTAGTTATCTCAATGTATTCTATCTAGAGTGGAAACCTCCCTCAGCTCAACATTATGTAGTTATCACAATGTATTCTATCTAGAGTTTAAACCTCCCTCAGCTCAACATTATGTAGTTATCTCAATGTATTCTATCTAGAGTTTAAACCTCCCTCAGCTCAACATTATGTAGTTATCTCAATGTATTCTATCTAGAGTTTAAATCTCCCTCAGCTCAACATTATGTAGTTATCTCAATGTATTCTATCTAGAGTGGAAAACCACCCTCAGCTCAACATTATGTAGTTATCTCAATGTATTCTATCTAGAGTGGAAACCTCCTCAGCTCAACATTATGTAGTTATCTCAAAGTATTCTATCTAGAGTGGAAACCTCCCTCAGCTCAACATTATGTAGTTATCTTAATGTATTCTATCTAGAGTGGAAACCTCCCTCAGCTCAACATTATGTAGTTATCTCAATGTATTCTATCTAGAGTGGAAACCTCCCTCAGCTCAACATTATGTAGTTATCTCAATGTATTCTATCTAGAGTGGAAACCTCCCCAGCTCAACATTATGTAGTTACCTCAATGTATTCTATGTAGAGTGGAAACCTCCCTCAGCTCAACATTATGTAGTTATCTCAATGTATTCTATCTAGAGTGGAAACCTCCCTCAGCTCAACATTATGTAGTTACCTCAATGTATTCTATGTAGAGTGGAAACCTCCCTCAGCTCAACATTGTATAGTTACCTCAATGTATTCTATGTAGTGGAAACCTCCCTCAGCTCAACATTATGTAGTTATCTCAATGTATTCTATGTAGAGTGGAAACTTCCCTCAACTCAACATTATGTAGTTATCTCAATGTATTCTATGTAGAGTGGAAACCTCCCCCAGCTCAACATTATGTAGTTACCTCAATGTATTCTATGTAGAGTGGAAACCTCCCTCAGCTCAACATTATGTAGTTACCTCAATGTATTCTATCTAGAGTGGAAACCTCCCCCAGCTCAACATTATGTAGTTACCTCAATGTATTCTATGTAGAGTGGAAACCTCCCTCAGCTCAACATTATGTAGTTATCTCAATGTATTCTATCTAGAGTGGAAACCTCCCTCAGCTCAACATTATGTAGTTACCTCAATGTATTCTATGTAGAGTGGAAACCTCCCTCAGCTCAACATTGTATAGTTACCTCAATGTATTCTATGTAGAGTGGAAACCTCCCTCAGCTCAACATTATGTAGTTATCTCAATGTATTCTATGTAGAGTGGAAACCTCCCTCAACTCAACATTATGTAGTTATCTCAATGTATTCTATGTAGAGTGGAAACCTCCCCCAGCTCAACATTATGTAGTTACCTCAATGTATTCTATGTAGAGTGGAAACCTCCCTCAGCTCAACATTATGTAGTTACCTCAATGTATTCTATCTAGAGTGGAAACCTCCTCCAGCTCAACATTATGTAGTTACCTCAATGTATTCTATGTAGAGTGGAAACCTCCCTCAGCTCAACATTATGTAGTTATCTCAATGTATTCTATCTAGAGTGGAAACCTCCCTCAGCTCAACATTATGTAGTTACCTCAATGTATTCTATGTAGAGTGGAAACCTCCCTCAGCTCAACATTATGTAGTTACCTCAATGTATTCTATGTAGAGTGGAAACCTCCCTCAGCTCAACATTGTATAGTTACCTCAATGTATTCTATGTAGAGTGGAAACCTCCCTCAGCTCAACATTATGTAGTTATCACAATGTATTCTATCTAGAGTGGAAACCTCCCTCAGCTCAACATTATGTAGTTACCTCAATGTATTCTATCTAGAGTGGAAACCTCCCTCAGCTCAACATTATGTAGTTATCACAATGTATTCTATGTAGAGTGGAAAACCTCCCTCAGCTCAACATTATGTAGTTATCTCAATGTATTCTATCTAGAGTGGAAACCTCCCTCAGCTCAACATTATGTAGTTATCACAATGTATTCTATCTAGAGTTTAAACCTCCCTCAGCTCAACATTATGTAGTTATCTCAATGTATTCTATCTAGAGTTTAAACCTCCCTCAGCTCAACATTATGTAGTTATCACAATGTATTCTATCTAGAGTTTAAACCTCCCTCAGCTCAACATTATGTAGTTATCTCAATGTATTCTATCTAGAGTTTAAACCTCCCTCAGCTCAACATTATGTAGTTATCTCAATGTATTCTATCTAGAGTGGAAACCTCCCTCAGCTCAACATTATGTAGTTATCTCAATGTATTCTATCTAGAGTGGAAACCTCCCTCAGCTCAACATTATGTAGTTATCTCAATGTATTCTATCTAGAGTGGAAACCTCCCTCAGCTCAACATTATGTAGTTATCTCAATGTATTCTATCTAGAGTGGAAAACCACCCTCGGCTCCACATTATGTGCTTATCTGAGTTTATTCTGTGTGAACCAGGTAAATCACATGGGGTACCTGGAAGTCATGATGCAGTAACTCACACTGCCACCTACTGGTTGACAATGTAAGTACCACTTTCTCTTGTACAAGCAGAATTACGTTTGTGGAACTACAAACATTAAACAAGCATCAGATAATCAATGTTATATAGCTCATTGCCTATTCACTGATTTGTATGCTCTTCTTTAAAGTGTCCTCTTTCTTTTCCTCCTACTTTATCCCTCTCTCCATCCCTCTCTCCATCCCTCTCTCCATCTCTCTCCATCCCTCTCTCCATCTGTCACTCCATCCCTCTCTCCATCCCTCTCTCCATCCCTCTCTCCATCCCTCTCTCCATCTCTCTCCATCCCTCTCTCCATCCCTCTCTCGCTCCATGTTCGATCCACACTGAGTCACGGGTCAGATAGAGCAGAGACTGCAAGACAGAAACTATCCGGTCAAATGGCTCCAGTCCACAAACCCCAGATTGATCAATATGAGATACTGTAGGCCAATACCTAATGACCCAATATATTATATCATCTGCATCTATGGAAGTGATTGAATGTCATCACAGTTCAATGTCATAATATTATAGTTTGTAATGGCATAAGGTTTTAAAGACTACAATATTAAAAATACATCTCTACATATGTACAGTATGCTGTACAAATGTCTAGAATACTTATCATTTCATACTCGCTACGAGATGGTAAACTTGAAACTGCTAGTTGTAAAACTGACCATCCTACCAATCCTCGACTTCGGCGATGTCATTTACAAAATAGCCTCCAATACCCTACTCAACAAATTGGATGCAGTCTATCACAGTGCAATCCATTTTGTCACCAAAGCCCCATATACTACCCACCATTGCGACCTGTACGCTCTCGTTGGCTGGCCCTCGCTTCATAATCGTCACCAAACTGGCTCCATGTCATCTACAACATTTAACATTAACATTTAAGTCATTTAGCAGACGCTCTTATCCAGAGCGACTTACAAATTGGTGCATTCACCTTATGACCTCCAGTGGAACAGTAGTGCATCTAAATCTTTTCAGGGGGAGGGGGGGGTGAGAGGGATTACTTTATCCTATCCTAGGTATTCCTTAAAGAGGTGGGGTTTCAGGTGTCTCCGGAAGGTGGTGATTGACTCCGCTGTCCTGGCGTCGTGAGGGAGTTTGTTCCACCATTGGGGGGCCAGAGCAGCGAACAGTTTTGACTGGGCTGAGCGGGAACTGTACTTCCTCAGTGGTAGGGAGGCGAGCAGGCCAGAGGTGGATGAACGCAGTGCCCTTGTTTGGGTGTAGGGCCTGATCAGAGCCTGGAGGTACTGAGGTGCCGTTCCCCTCACAGCTCCGTAGGCAAGCACCATGGTCTTGTAGCGGATGCGAGCTTCAACTGGAAGCCAGTGGAGGGAGCGGAGGAGCGGGGTGACGTGAGAGAACTTGGGAAGGTTGAACACCAGACGGGCTGCGGCGTTCTGGATGAGTTGTAGGGGTTTAATGGCACAGGCAGGGAGCCCAGCCAACAGCGAGTTGCAGTAATCCAGACGGGAGATGACAAGTGCCTGGATTAGGACCTGCGCCGCTTCCTGTGTGAGGCAGGGTCGTACTCCACTTACAAGACCCTGCTAGGTAAAGTCCCCCCTTATCTCAGCTCGCTGGTCACCATAGCATCTCCCACCTGTAGCACACGCTCCAGCAGGTATATCTCTCTAGTCACCCTCAAAACCAATTATTTATTTGGCCGCCTCTCCTTCCAGTTCTCTGCTGCCAATGACTGGAACAAACTACAAAAATCTCTGAAACTGGAAACACTTATCTCCCTCACTAGCTTTAAGCACCAACTGTCAGAGCAGCTCACAGATTACTGCACCTGTACATAGCCCACCTATAATTTAGCCCAAACAACTACCTCTTTCCCTACTGTATTTATTTATTTAATTTATTTATTTTGCTCCTTTGCAGCCCATTATTTTTATTTCTACTTTGCACATTCTTCCACTGCAAATCTACCATTCCAGTGTTTTACTTGCTATATTGTATTTACTTCGCCACCATGGCCTTTTTTTGCCTTTACCTCCCTTATCTCACCTCACTTGCTCACATCGTATATAGACTTGTTTATTTTTTAAATTAGCATTGTTATACTGTGACACTATGGACTGTAATACCACACAAATATCTCTCTCACTTTATCATCGCTTCCAAATGTACCTTTAGGCTTGAGGGCGTTTCTCTCTACCCAATCAGTACCACAGTCCTTTCCTCCTTGTTAGCGGTCAGCACCATGGCCCGGTTGAACCCGCTAACAACCCCTCTCTGCCATCGTATTGATTGAGACACAAGACGAGTCATTAAAGTCCGATTTCACTGCTGTTATTGTGAAACCGTTTAGGAGAGAGAGGGCAACGCACACATCGGTGTTGACACCTTCTTCTAGTGTATGGAGAGAGGACAGGGCCCACTGCCTGGAACCAAGCCAAGCTACTCTGTTATTCTGTGGACCCAGAACATCTGTGAGTCTGCTGGACCATTAGAGAGAGAGAGAGAGAGAGAGACGGAGTGTAAATTATAATCCATTCACCCAGTACCCAGAGATAATGAAAGGGTACCATTGATTGTGCTGTGCAGACATGTCTACCAAGCTAAGCTAGAATGGTAACCTCAAACGGGCACCTGCCACCCCCTGGCCTTGTAGTAGTGGTAGTGGTGATGGAGAATAGACGGACTGGGCTGAGGGACAGGACCAGGCCGTCTGGCAGTCCAGAGGGACGTAGGCCTTGTTTCAGTCTCTATCCAGTGTCGATTTCTCAGCTGAACGATACAATCTCATCTTGTTCACGTCGTGTCTGGCTAATCTGTCATGCCTCATTCCTGGCTCACCCTGTGACACGGGTTTGGACTGGAGAACAGTCAGGGACATAGATGGATATAGAGAGACAAGAGCACAGACTCAAACGCACAAACAGATAGGCAGACCGATACACACATGCACACGCATGCACTAACATGTTTTGTTCCGAGTTACGTTCCAAATCGAGTGGTTTAATCCGTGTTTTAATCTGTGTTAATCTGTGTCAGGTGGCCTTCAGATTTTTTAAATATTTTTTTTATTTCACCTTTATTTAACCAGGTAGGCTAGTTGAGAACAAGTTCTCATTTGCAACTGCGACCTGGCCAAGATAAAGCATAGCAGTGTGAACAGACAACAACACAGAGTTACACATGGAGTAAACAATTAACAAGTCAATAACACAGTAGAAAAAAAAGAAAAAAAAGAGAGTCTATATACATTGTGTGCAAAAGGCATGAGGAGGTAGGCGAATAATTACAATTTTGCAGATTAACACTGGAGTGATAAATGATCAGATGGTCATGTACAGGTAGAGATATTGGTGTGCAGATGCACTGAATCTGTGAGAAACACACTTCACCTTCTCTTCTTTCGTCTTCTCTTCTTTTCACACCTCCTTTCACTCCTATCACGTTTGACTCCACTCCATTGATTCCATTCCAGCCATTACAATTTGCCCGTCCTCCTATAGCTCCTCCCACCAGCCTCCTTTGCATTGGAGGGACTGCAAGAAAAGGTTGCGGGAACTCCTTGGAGCTGCTTACCAAAATAAAAAATCCTGCACATGCGCCATATGTGGACAAACAAGGAATAACATTTGGCAGTTTCTTATTTTGACACCAGGTAAGCAGAGAAGAGGTGGGTCTACAACAGACCAAAACCATGCGGACAACTTCTCGTCGAACATCTCATTCCAAAATCATGGGCATATGATTTGGTCCCCTCTTTGCTGCTATAACAGCCCCCACTCTTCAGGGAATGCTTTCCACTAGATGTTAGAACATTGCTGCCGGGACTTGATTCCAATCAGTCACAAGAGCATTAGTGAGGTTGGGCACTGATCTTGGGCAATTAGGCCTGGCTCGCAGTCGGCGTTCCAATTCATCCCAAAGGTGTCCAATGGGGTTGAGGTCAGGGCTCTGTGCAGGCCAGTCAAGTTCTTCCACACCGATCTCGACAAACAATTTCTGTATGGACCTCGGTTTGCGCACAGGGGCATTGTCATGCTGAAACACGAAAAGGCCTTCCCCAAACTGTTGCCACAAAGTTGGAAGCACAATATCATCTGGAATGTCATTGTATGTTGTAGCGTTAATTTTTCCCTTCACTGGAACTAACCATGAAAAACAGACCCTGACAATTATTCCTCCTCCACCAAACTTTACAGTTGGCACTATGGATTGAGGCAGGTAGCGTTCTCCTTGCATCCGCCAAACCCATATTTGTTCATCAGACTGCCAGATGGTGAAGCGTGATTGTTCACTCCAGATAGCTCTTCAGTAAGGCCATTCTAATGCCAATATTTGTCAATGAAGATTGCATGGCTGTGTGCTCGATTCTATACACCTGTCAACAACGGGTGTGGCTGAAATTGCCGAATCCACTTGAAGGGGTGTCCACATACTTTGTATAGATAGTGTATCTTGTCACAAATTCCCCCGTCATAATGACCAACCTTCCTGACCACCGGCACAGTAAGATGAAATTGAATTTGACTTAACATCTGGCTTCCTGCAGACAGTTTTTGTGTAAATGTAAACAAATTCTGTCAACTCAGGAGGTTAATTGAAATTCCGGTTCCAGAATTGAAAATTATAATTGAAAATCAAAGTCCTTTTTAAATTATTGAATCAGAGGTTCAGTTCTTCTGCTGAATGAAATGACTGAATTGTTCAAGTTCAAGTCTGGAGGAAACCTGGCACAATCCCTATGGTGAAGCATGGTGGTGGCAGCATCATGCTGTGGGGATGTTTTTCAGAGACAGGGACAGGGAAAATAGTCAGGATTGAGGGAAAGATGAACGGAGCAATGTACAGAGAGATACTTGATTAAAACCTGTTCCAGAGCGCTCAGTCCCTCAGACTGGGGAGAAGGTTCCCTTCCAACAGGACAACAACCCTAAGCACACAGCCAAGACAACACAGGATCGGCTTTGGGACAAGTCTCTGAACATCCTTGAGTGGCCCAGCCAGAGCCCAGACTTGAACCCATCAAACATCTCTGGATAGACCTGAAAATAGCTGTGCAGCAACGCTCCCCATCCAACCTGACAGAGCTTGAGAGGATCTGTAGAGAAGAATGGGAGAAATTCCCAAATACAGGAGTGCAAAGCTTGTAGTGTCATACCCAAGAAGACTTGAAGGTGTAATCGCTGTCAAAGGTGCTTTAACAATGGACTGAGTAAAGGGTCCGAATACTTACATACTAATGTGTTATTTCTGTTTTTGTTTTTTTAATCTGTTTTCACTTTGTCATTATGGGATATTTTGTGTACTATAGATTGATGAGGGAAAAAACGATTTTTAATCCATTTTAGAATAAGGTTGTAACGTAACACGATGTGGAAAAAGTCAAGGGGTCTGAACACTTTCCGAATGCAGGGTATTTTCAAAAGAAATCCATTCAGATATATTTTGTGGTTGTTGGCGAGTGTGTTGTCTACATCTAAGTTGTGTTGTTGCAACAGGCCTGTGTGGCATATGGCTTGTTTGTATAAAGGCCTACTGTAGCTCTGATTGGCTATACAGTAGCGCACTGGTCTGGTCCCCAGATCCTCAAAATGTTCTACAGCTGCACCATCGAGAGCATCCTGACCAGTTGCATCACCGCCTAGTATGGCAACTGCTCGACATCTAAGGTGCTATAGAGGGTAGTGAATACGGCCCAGTATATCACTGGGGCCAAGCTTCTTGCCAATCTGGACCTATATAATAGTTGGTGTCAGAGCCCATAAAATTGTCAGAGACTCCAGTCACCTAAGACATAGACTGTTTTCTCTGCTGCCACATGACAAGTGGTACCGGAGCGCCAAGTCTAGGACCAAAAAAGCTCCTTAACAGCTTCTACCCCCAAGCCATAAGACTGAATAGGCAGGAGGCCTATTCTCATATGCGTGTTCTGCTGCAGCCTACATTGATTTCATTTTTATCTTCCGATATTGTGATACTTGTTCTACTGCTACGTTGATGTCTTGAAAATTATATGGAACGTGGCTCTTGCAGCCCCTCTGCTGTGTCTGTGTGCAGATGGTGTGTGTTCTGCAGCAACGTCTAAAAATGGATGTCTAGAAATTGGGACTTGTGTAAAGCCCCGCAGCCATACTCAAGTATGTGGGCATACTGCAGTGACATCTAAAATGCTTTGAATTAATCAGCACTTTGGAGAGTGCTGTCTGTTTCACCACCATAGACAGTAGGCTACTTGGCTGTTTACACTGTTTCCTGTGCTGCTACGTTGTGTTTGACACTTTTTTTCTCAACATGTTGCGGGACCTCAGAACTCCCTGGATAATACAAATAAAGCACTGCATGCGGAGGTAGGATTTATCAGGCCATCAATGGTCGAAAAGAAGACTCCAATTATTCTGGTTATTAGTGATCAAGTTAGAAAAATGAGTCAGTACGGCATTGTTTAATTGCCTAGTTATACAGTGCATTTGGAAAGTCTTTAGGTCCCTTCATTGTTTCCACATTTCCACATTTAATCCAGGCCCTGCAGCGCCTAGCTCCACTCCCATTCCCCAAGCACTCTCATTTGTTGACTTCTGTAACCGTAAAAGCCTTGGTTTCATGCATGTTAACATTAGAAGCCTCCTCCCGAAGTGTGTTTTATTCACTGCTTTAGCACACTCTGCCAACCCAGATGTCCTAGCCGTGTCTGAATCCTGGTTTAGGAAGGCCACCAAAAATCCTGAAATTTCCATCCCTAACTATAACATTTTCCCACAAGATAGGGGATAGAGTTGCAATCTACTGCTGAGATAGCCTGAGTTCTGTCATACTATCCAGGTCTGTGCACAAACAATTTGAGCTTCTACTTCTAAAAATGCACTTTTCCAGAAACAAGTCTCTCACCGTTGCTGCTTGTTATAGACCACCTTCTGCCCCAGCTGTGCCCTGGACAACATATGTGAGTTGATTGCCCCCCATCTATCTTCAGAGCTCTTACTGTTAGGTGACCTAAACTGGGACATTCTTAATTAACACCCCGGCCGTCCTACAATCTAAGCTAGATGCCCTCAATCTCACACAAATGATCAATGAACCTACCAGGTACAACCCCAAATCGGTAAACATGGGCACGCTCATAGATATCATCCTAACCAACCTGCCCTCCAAATACACCTCTGCTGTCTTCAACCAGGATCTCAGTGATCACTGCCTTATTGCCTGCGTCCGTAATGGGTCTGAGGTCAAACGACCAACCCTCATCACTGTCAAACGCTCCCTTTAAACACTTCAGCGAGCAGGCCTTTCTAATCGACCTGGCCGGGTATCCTGGAAGGATATTGACCTCATTCAGTCAGTAGAGTATGCCTGGTTATTCTTTAAAAGTGCTTTCCTCACCATCTTAAATAAGCATGCCCCATTCAAAAAATGTAGAACCAGGAACAGATATAGCCCTTGGTTCAATCCAGACCTGACTGCCCTTGACCAGCACAAAAACATCCTGTGGCGTACTGCATTAGCATCGAATAGCCCCGTGATATGGAACTTTTCAGGGAAGTTAGGAACCAATATACACAGGCAGTTAGGAAAGCAAAGGCTAGCTTTTTCAAACAAAAATGTGCACAAATTCCAAAAAGTTCTGGGACACTGTAAAGTCCATGGAGAACAAGAGCACCTCATCCCAGCTTCCCACTGCACTGAGGCTAGGAAACTCTGTCACTACCAATAATAATTGAGAATTTCAATAAGCATTTTTCTACGACTGGCCATGTTTTCCACATGGCTACCCCTACCCCGGTCAACAGCCCTGCACCCCCCACAGCTACTTGCCCAAGCCTCCCCCATTTCTTCTTCACCCAAATCCAGATAGCTGATGTTCTGAAAGATCTGCAAAATCTGGACCCCTACAAATCAGCTGGACTAGACAATCTGGACCCTCTCTTTCTAAAATTATCCGCCACAGTTGTTGCAACCCCTATTACTAGCGTTTTCAACCTCTCTTTCGTATCGTCTGAGATTCCCAAAGATTGGAAATCTGCTGTGGTCATCCCCCTCTTCAAAGGGGGTGACACTCTAGACTCAAACTGTTACAGAACTATATCTATCCTACCCTGCCTTAAGGTCTTCGAAAGCCAAGTTAACAAACAGATCACCGACCATTTTGAATCCCACCGTACCTTCTCCATTATGCAATCCTCTTTCGGAGCTGGTCATGGGTGTACCTCAGCCACGCTCAAGGTCCTAAACGATATCATAACCGCCATCGATAAGAGACAATACTGTGCAGCAGTATTCATCGACCTGGCCAAGGCTTTCGACTCTGTCAATCACCACATTCTTATCGGCAGACTCAACAGCCTTGGTTTCTCAAATGACTGCCTCGCCTGGTTCACCAACTACTTCCCAGACAGAGTTCAATGTGTCAAATCGGAGGGCCTGTTGTCAGGACCTCTGGCAGTCTCTATGGGGGTGCCACAGGGTTCAAATCTCTGGCCGACTCTCTTCTCTGTATACATCAATGATGTCGCTCTTGCTGCTGGTGATTCTCTGATCCACCTCTACGCAGACAACACCATTCTGTATACTTCTGGCCCTTCTTTGGACACTGTGTTAACTAACCTCCAGATGAGTTTCAATGCCATACAACTCTCATTCCGTGGCCTGCAACTGCTCTTAAATGCAAGTAAAACTAAATGCATGCTCTTCAACTGATTGCTGACTGCACCTGCCCGCCCGTCCAGCATCACTACTCTGGACGGTTCTGACTTAGAATATGTGGACAACTACATATACCTAGGTGTCTGGCTAGACTGTAAACTCTTCTTCCAGACTGACATTAAGCATCTCCAATCCAAAGTTAAATCTGGAATTGGCTTCCTATTTCGCAACAAAGCATCCTTCATTCATGCTGCCAAACATACCCTCGTAAAGCTGACTATCCTACCGATCCTTGACTTCGGCGATGTCATTTACAAAATAGCCTCCAACACTCTACTCAGGAAATTGGATGCAGTCTATCACAGTGCCATCAGTTTTGTCACCAAAGCCCCATATACTACTCACCACTGCGACCTGTATGCTCTCGTTGGCTGACCCTTTCTTCATATTCGTTGCCAAACCCACTGGCTTCAGGTCTCTCTTTACTTGGTAAAGCCCGCCTTAACTCAGCTCACTGGTCACCATAGCAGCACCCACCCGTAGCACGTGCTCCAGCAGGTATATTTCAGTAGTCACCCCCAAAAGCCAATTCCTCGTTTAGCCACCTTTCCTTCCAGTTCTCTGCTGCCAATGACTGGAACGAATTGCAAAAATCTCTGAAGCTGGAGACTCATAGCTCCCTCTCTAACTTTAAGCACTAGCTGTCAGAGCAGCTCACAGACCACTGCACCTGTACATAGCCCATCTGTAAATGGCCCATCCAACTACCTCATCCCCATACTGTTATTTATTTTTTGCTCCTTTGCACCCCAGTATCTCTACTTGCACATTCATCTTCTGCACATCTATCACTCCATTGTTTAATTGCTAAATTGTAATTACTTCACCACTATGGTGAATGATGGTCAGAGCCCTGGTGGCCTGCAGGTCCTGGAGCAAAACCAGTAGGGAGTCGTAGAGCTTACACTGCCTCTGGCCCATGCACTAAAAACCCTGTCAGATAACCTGAGCGGTGAGGGTTTGGTGTGAGATGGTTGTCGCCTTCCACATGGGCAGAGCACAGATGATGATACGCACCCAGCATCTATAGCCCAGCTGACATCATCCTGATGGAGCCCTGGCAGTCTGGACGGATTGAGCTGAAGGAGGGAGTGATTGAGAGACAGAGGGGAGAGAGTACAGCCTGTACGGTGGAGAGGTTGCCAATGAAGAACAAACTTCCTCTATGGCTCTGAAAACAGGGTTACTGTGAAAAAGGGACAGAAAGGGCAGGAGTTTTATCTTTCTGTCTCTCTGTATCTCTCGTTCTCTCAAGTGAAACTCGTTTCCAAAGGTGTCACATCTGACCAGATTACTCTCCTAACCAAAACACACCCCACACACACAGACAGACAGACATTTCAAAACCTATACCTCCTTTACATAATGAGGTGTGTTTTGGCAACAAGAAGTGACATGTATGCTGATCCCCACACAAAGCTGAGCGTTCTATGGTGTCAATAATTAAGTAAGGCCAGGACCTTCAGCCCTTCAGCCCTGCTGCTGCTGCTGTCCCCTCAGAATGACTCTTAAATCTGTCACACACACACAGGCACACGCACGGATGCACACACATGCACACACACAACCGTTCAATCTGTCTCCTAGCTGCGCACTGTCTGTCGCACACATTCACCACATACATTAAATATGGCTGCTGTATGCTGATTACTGTACAGGGGGGGGGGGGGCTCTCTCTGTCTGTCGCTCTGTTGCTCTCCCTCTCTCTTTCTGTCTCTGTTTCTGTCTGTCTCTCTCTCTCGCCCTCTCTCTTTCTGTCTCTGTTTCTGTCTGTCTCTCTCTCTCTCTCTCTCTCTCTCTTCTTGTCTCTCTCTGTCTGTCGCTCTGTTGCTCTCTCTCTCTCTCTCTCTCTCTCTCTCTCTGTCTCGCTCGCTCTCTCTCTTTCTTTCTCTCTTCTTGTCTCTCTCTCTCTCGCTCTCTTTCTCTCTGTCTCTGTCTCTCTCTCTCTCTCTCTCTTTCTATCTGTCTCTCGAAATTTGGGGAACCAATTAGAAAGCTGGTCCCTCGATCACATATTTACCATAATGCTATAATATTGATGGATATCCTACATCAGTTTTAGCTGTATAAACACTTCCCTGTTTGGTATTCAAAGTCTGATTCCATAGATCAATTACAGTGTAAACTCTGGAGACCTCCCTCAGCTCAACATTATGTAGTTATCTCAATGTATTCTATCTAGAGTGGAAACCTCCCTCAGCTCAACATTATGTAGTTATCTCAATGTATTCTATCTAGAGTGGAAACCTCCCTCAGCTCAACATTATGTAGTTATCTCAATGTATTCTATCTAGAGTGGAAACCTCCCTCAGCTCAACATTATGTAGTTATCTCAATGTATTCTATCTAGAGTGGAAACCTCCCTCAGCTCAACATAATATAGTTATTTAAATGTAATCTATCTAGAGTGGAAACCTCCCTCAGCTCAACATTGTATAGTTATCTCAATGTATTCTATCTAGAGTGGAAACCTCCCTCAGCTCAACATTATGTAGTTATCTCAATGTATTTTATCTAGAGTGGAAACCTCCCTCAGCTCAACATTATATAGTTATCTCAATGTATTCTATCTAGAGTTTAAACCTCCCTCAGCTCAACATTATGTAGTTATCTCAATGTATTCTATCTAGAGTGGAAACCTCCCTCAGCTCAACATTATGTAGTTATCTCAATGTATTCTATGTAGAGTGGAAACCTCCCTCAGCTCAACATTATGTAGTTATCTCAATGTATTCTATCTAGAGTGGAAACCTCCCTCAGCTCAACATTATGTAGTTATCTCAATGTATTCTATCTAGAGTGGAAACCTCCCTCAGCTCAACATTATGTAGTTATCTCAATGTATTCTATCTAGAGTGGAAACCTCCCTCAGCTCAACATTATGTAGTTATCTCAATGTATTCTATCTAGAGTGGAGACCTCCCTCAGCTCAACATTATGTAGTTATCTCAATGTATTCTATCTAGAGTGGAAATCTCCCTCAGCTCAACATTATGTAGTTATCTCAATGTATTCTATCTAGAGTGGAAACCTCCCTCAGCTCAACATTATGTAGTTATCTCAATGTATTATATCTAGAGTGGAAACCTCCCTCAGCTCAACATTATGTAGTTATCTCAATGTATTCTATCTAGAGTTTAAACCTCCCTCAGCTCAACATTATGTAGTTATCTCAATGTATTCTATCTAGAGTGGAAACCTCCCTCAGCTCAACATTATGTAGTTATCTCAATGTATTCTATCTAGAGTGGAAACCTCCCTCAGCTCAACATTATATAGTTATCTCAATGTATTCTATCTAGAGTGGAAAACCTCCCTCAGCTCAACATTATGTAGTTATCTCAATGTATTCTATGTAGAGTGGAAACCTCCCTCAGCTCAACATTATGTAGTTATCTCAATGTATTCTATGTA
This sequence comes from Oncorhynchus nerka, assembly GCF_034236695.1. Classification (NCBI taxonomy): domain Eukaryota; kingdom Metazoa; phylum Chordata; class Actinopteri; order Salmoniformes; family Salmonidae; genus Oncorhynchus; species Oncorhynchus nerka. Next base: position 28,793,103 of record NC_088410.1, read on the forward strand.
GAGTGGAAACCTCCCTCAGCTCAACATTATGTAGTTATCTCAATGTATTCTATCTAGAATGGAAACCTCCCTCAGCTCAACATTATATAGTTATCTCAATGTATTCTATCTAGAGTGGAAAACCTCCCTCAGCTCAACATTATATAGTTATCTCAATGTATTCTATGTAGAGTGGAAACCTCCCTCAGCTCAACATTATGTAGTTATCTTAATGTATTCTGAGTGAACCAGGTAAATCACATGGGGTACCTGGAAGTCGTGATACAGTAACTCACACTGCCACCTACTGGTTGACAATGTAAGTACCACTTTCTCTTGTCCAAGCAGGATTATGTCTGTGGAACATTGCAAGGTTGATCATTTCAGAAATGTAAAACAAGCGTCAGATGATCAATGGAAATGAACTCATTTCCAATTCACTGATTTGTATGCTCTTCTTTAAAGTGTCCTCTTTCTTTTCCTCCTACTTTATCTCTCTCTCCATCCCTCTCTCCATCTCTCTCTCCATCTGTCTCTCCATCTGTCACTCCATCCCTCTCTCCATCCCTCTCTCCATCCCTCTCTCCATCTCTCTCTCCATCCCTCTCTCCATCTCTCTCTCCATCTGTCTCTCCATCTGTCACTCCATCCCTCTCTCCATCCCTCTCTCCATCTGTCACTCCATCCCTCTCTCCATCCCTCTCTCCATCTCTCTCTCCATCCCTCTCTCCATCTGTCTCTCCATCTGTCACTCCATCCCTCTCTCCATCCCTCTCTCCATCTCTCTCTCCATCCCTCTCTCCATCTGTCTCTCCATCTGTCACTCCATCCCTCTCTCCATCCCTCTCTCCATCTCTCTCTCCATCCCTCTCTCCATCTGTCTCTCCATCTGTCACTCCATCCCTCTCTCCATCCCTCTCTCCATCTCTCTCTCCATCCCTCTCTCCATCTGTCTCTCCATCTGTCTCTCCATCCCTCTCTCCATCCCTCTCTCCATCCCTCTCTCACTCCATGTTCGATCCACACTGAGTCACGGGTCAGATAGAGCAGAGACTGCAAGACAGAAACTATCCGGTCAATTGGCTCCAGTCCACAAACCCCAGATTGATCAATATGAGATACTGTAGGCCAATACCTAATGACCCAATATATTATATCATATGCAACCTTGTTAGGATAGAATGGAATTGCAATTCCATCTCACAATAGTATAGTTTGTATTTAAATAATGTCATAATTGACAGACTACTAGTTGTTATATTAGCATTACAATAATGTACCACTACTATACACCACCATAAATCCACTATAATTATCTGTCTGACTATGTCACTGTATCCCCCGCTCTCAGATGGTGTCTCTGGGGAAGTTTGGATATGTAAAAAACACATTTCCAATTGACAAGTGTATATAATACACTCTTGTACATGTGTAAAATACAACAAATGTATATAATACACTCTTGTACATGTGTAAAATACAACAAATGTATATAATACACTCCTGTACATGTGTAAAATACAACAAATGTATATAATACACTCCTGTACATGTGTAAAATACAACAAATGTATATAATACACTCCTGTACATGTGTAAAATACAACAAATGTATATAATACACTCCTGTACATGTGTAAAATACAACAAATGTATATAATACACTCCTGTACATGTGTAAAATACAACAAATGTATATAATACACTCCTGTACATGTGTAAAATACAACAAATGTATATAATACACTCCTGTACATGTGTAAAATACAACAAATGTATATAATACACTCTTGTACATGTAAAATACAACAAATGTATATAATACACTCCTGTACATGTGTAAAATACAACAAATGTATATAATACACTCCTGTACATGTGTAAAATACAACAAATGTATATAATACACTCCTGTACATGTGTAAAATACAACAAATGTATTCGCCCACCTAATTATTACTATTATTATTATTTCCTCCCTGACAACTATGTTTTTACATCCTGTGGTCCCAGACCTGTTTGTGCTGTCTTGCTTCAAAGTCCATGGGAGTTGGCAAGACAGCACAAACAGGTCTGGGACCGCAAACAGATCGCGCTGTCTTGAAGAAGTTTTTCTCAACCGAATCAGCATAGGACACCCCCCTTCTCCTCGTTAGCAGTCAGAACCACAGCCCAGTTCAACACACTAATGACCTCTCTCTGCCACCATATTAATCAGGGCATAAAACTAGTCGTTAAAGTCCCATTCCACTGCTGTTATTGTAAAAAGCATTTAGGAAAGAGAGAGAAAGCAATACTTACTCCGGTGCTGGGTGGTGACACTCTATTCTAGTTTATGGGGAGAGGGTCCACTGCCCCAGAACCAAGCCAAGTTGGCTGTGTTTCATTCCAGCAAGATGTTCCTCCTTCTCTGACCTTGTTCACTCCCTTTTTATGGGTCTGCATGTTACTGTATAGGTAAAAGAAACAGCTCCACCTAGGAAACAGCTCCACCTAGGTAAAAGAAACAGCTCCACCTAGGAAACAGCTCCACCTAGGTAAAAGAAACAGCTCCACATTGCTTTCCCCTATCCAGTTCGACCAGTCCTGACAGCGAGACAGGGAGAGAACGAGTGCAGGGGGGAGAGAACATCTTGCTGGAATGAAACCCAGCCACGGTCTTCTGCGAGTCTGTTGGAGGACACATAGGAAAGCTATGGACCATTATTATTATTATTTTTTATAGACCTGAAAACTTGTGAATAGAGAAAGACTGGAAGTTCAATGAAGAATGTTATTATTGTATTAAACAAACGCGCTTCTTTTTTTCGAACACATATTTGACTTAGTGTGGTCCACTGACTACTTTTTACACATATCTGTTTTATTCCTCCCCCAACTGTCCTAAGAAGGAAACCCCCAGCTAGGTGACTCATCTCCCCCATGTGGGCAGCATGCCACCCCCTGGGACAGGTGTTAGTGGTGATGGAGGGGGCTGAGGGATTGGACCTGGCAGCCTGCCATACCAGTGGGACGTAGGTCTTGTTTTAGTCTCTATTCACTATAGATTTTTCAGCTGTACAATGCAATCTTATCTTGTTCACTCCGTGTCTGGCTCGATTGTCATCCATCATTCCTGGCTCACTGTGACACGGGCTTCGACTGGAGAACGGGCAGGCACACAGGCGGGGGTAGACGAGAGAGGAGCAGACACTCAGATGGACAGACAGTCAGAGACAAAAATGCTCATTGCCTTCAGAAAGTATTGATAACCCTTGAATTATACCACATGTTGTTGTGTTACAGCCTGAATTCTAAATTGACTAAAAATATCTATATTATTCTCACCCATCTACACACAATACCCCATAATGACAAAGTGAAAACCTGGATTTGTACAATATTTGCACATAATTATTTTTTTAATTCTTCAAGCTCTGTCAAGTTGGTTGTTGATCATTGATAGACAAGCATTTGCAAGTCTTGCCATAGATTTTCAAGTCGATTTAAGTCAAAACTGTAACTAGGCCACTCAAGAACATTCAATGTCAACTTGGTAAGCAACTCCAGTGTATATTTGGCCTTGTGTTTTAGGTTATTGTCCTGCTGAAAGGTGAATCACTGCCAAAGGGGATTAGGGGTGTGAATACTTACGTAAATGAGATATTTCTGTATTTCATTTTCAATACATTTGCTAACATTTCTAAACATGTTTTCACGTTGTCATTATGGGGCATTGTGTGTAGATGGGTGAGAAGAAAATATTTCATCCCTTTTGAATTCAGGCTGTAACACAACAGAATGTGGAATAAGTCAAGGGGTATGAATACTTTCTGAAGGCACTATATATATATATACAGATGACTGGCTCCTCTCTGTTACCTTTGACCTTTTTCAATTTGAAGCGAGGAGAGGATGGAAGACAGGAGTTGAGCAGGCCTATTGAGAACCTCTCATGGAAACAAATGTGCTTGTATGAAATGAGTGTCACGGTTGTCATAATGAGGAGACCAAGGCGCAGCATTGTAAGCGTACACTTATTTAATAGAAGAAGGAAGACGGAACAAAACAACAAAACGAACCGTGACGCTAATATGTCTTAGTGCAGACAGGCAACTAAACAGAACCCACAACATAACCAAGGAATATGACTACCTAAATATGGTTCCCAATCAGAGACAACGATAAACAGCTGCCTCTGATTGAGAACCATTCTAGGCAACCATAGACAAACACCTAGACATACAAAACCCCTTAGACAATACAAAACCCCATAGACAATACAAAACCCCCTAGACAATACAAAAACTAAACAAACCACCCTTGTCACACCCTGACCTAACCAAATAATAAAGAAAACAAAGATAACTAAGGTCGGGGTGTGACAGTACACCCCCCACCCCCCCAAAAGGTATGGACTCCCGGCCGCAAACTTAAACCTATATGGGAGGGTCTGGTTGGGTATCTAACCTCGGTGGCGGCTTTGGTTCTGGACGCCACCCCCCTTCTTTACACTTGTAGCACTGACCCGTGGATCATCGCCGGATGCTCTGGACTGCGGATCCTCACCGTAGGCCCCGGGCTGGGGACCCTCGCTGCGTGGATCATCGCCGGATGTTCTGGACTTGGGACCGTCCCTTAGTTTAATATCCAGGCAACCGCTGTTAATTTATGCGCACATAGAAGTAGAACGGGTTCCAATTAGAAGACCGAATTGATAATAACAATTAATTAATAATACAATAATCTGTACAAAGCACACAGGAAATAGCTTAAATTAAACGACGTTGAATGGCTCTTTGAACTGTGTTGAACTGTGTCTAATGTAAACTATAGGCTACAGGAGCAAGCACTTTGCAAGGTAGATGTGGATTCTACTCTGATCCTTTAGCATCATCCACTGGAAGATAACATGAAGTGCAGGGTGAAGCTTCAAACAATCTCCTTCGCAGTATTAGCAAAGGACCGCTAGAAAGCGCCGTTGTATCGACAGACGTGTGATGGTGCAGTAGCAGGCTACACGCTACCACAGGGTGCCTAAGACGCAGAGGCCGAGCGCAAGTAAGCTGTCAACAGTAGCCTGTCGAAGCGCACACTGGTTACATTAAAATAGTTTCGTTTCCAAAAACTAAAACTAAAAAACTTCTGCAAGGCTGATAACATCTCCAGTTTTAGCCAGTTTTGTTTGTTTGGCTCGCCTGTAATTTAGGCTATGTTACGATGTATCAAACATTTTAATTGGCATGTTTACATTGTGTGAAATGTTACACTATATTACACTAACAGTGGGCCATATGGACAGAAATATGTCGTATATATATGTTTTATCTCCGTGGGCAACGATAACTTTACGCATGTGGATTAGACTACACCAATACATTTCCTTATGAGGGAAAAGCACAACATTTACACATTTGTTAATTAGGCTACTCATTTTATTATTGTCGACTTTTGTTCATATGGGAAATGTAGGTTAAACTTCAAAAACTAAATAATAATGCAAACGGTATTAAAAAAACGAAGAGAAGAATGTAAAATATGTATATGTATATACATTTCTGTGAAGTGTAGCCTGTGAATTGTCTTAAAGATGGCATGACAACTCAAGTCCGTGAGAAACAAATACTACCAGGTGTACTGTAGCCGACAGAATGTGTGTATTTTACTGTAGGCTATTTTACTTCATTGAATAGTAAATAGTGTGAACTAGATCATCTGATAGCAGAAACAATACGAATATCTATTTTCTCATGTCGACATGTTTTGAAAGTAAATTCAAATGTCAAAAGTGTCCACTTTGATGAAGGAACCTGCCTGTTATAGGCCTGTGATTGGCCCATTGGTGTTGAGAGTCTTCGGGAACACCGATGGTATCACTACCAATAAACTTCAATGATTTGATAGGCCTAGTTATTGTATGATGTATTAACCTTTAAAATGGAATGTATGCCTATTATGTGACGTCGTAATAGTATGTCGTCAGTGCAAGATGTGGAGTGCTTTTGCGCAAGAACCAACATTAGTGTATTATTTAGTGGTGGTAGCATATGGACTGCTAAAATATGGTGGTAGCCTATGGACTGCTAAAATATGGTGGTAGCCTATGGACTGCTAAAATATGGTGGTAGCCTATGGACTGCTAAAATATGACATTCTTAAATATAGCCTATTTAATAAAGCGTATCATTGTAACATACGTTTCTTTAACCCATTGGTTACCGAAGGCACGGAGATCCATGTCCAAAATTAATTAAATAGGACTATTTACTTTATTATATCCAATTAGATCCGTAAAGTGCCCTCGCATCCTTTCCTCTCCACTATAAATAGTTGTTTTCCATGCAGTAATAGGGTAATGGTTCATATTTATTCTTAGGATCATATGCAATGGTCCTATATTTTCTCCATATTTGTTGCCAAGAATCATTCCACTTGGATGTGCTGTCTCCCAAGGTTCACGTTCATTTCCAATCTCTCTCTCGCTCTCTCCTTCTCTATTGGCCCGGCCCCCCTGATCTCTCTGTCCATTGGCGTCTTCGGGGTCCCTTTCTTTTTTCATATACGGATCCAGTAATGACTGTCCATTGGTTTTGTTATTCCTTCTCCACCGCCTCCTCCCCAGCGTTGCCCTGCCCATGTGTTGTATCTCTATGTCCATCCATCGACTGACGTTCAAGTTCCTAGGAACGTCACGTCCGCACTTGAACTTGCAGCTCAGGGGGGCTTTGCTCATATCCCTCTCTCTGTCTTTGCAAAAAAAGTCATGAAGACTGCCGCACAGCCCGTACCCCGCGCGTCACCGTGATGTGATCTATAATTCATTTTTTTGGATGTCAAACGCATCGATGAAGACATTTTATCTGGAGTCTATTACGTTGTAGGACGCCTCTGCCAATGTGAACTAAGCTGAACGCCACCACTTACCAACATGTCTCGCCGCAAGCAAGGCAAACCCCAGCACTTGAGCAAGCGGGAGTTTTCGCGTAAGTATAATTGAAAATTGCTTATTTTATAATCTGGTAAACAAGAACACACACAGCCTCTACTCAAAGTATTTGGAGAATGTTTGTGGGCAACTGGACATGACGCGGTCCCGAGGACATAACCTAAAAGCGTGTCAAGAACGCCGTCATTGAATCGGATAACTTTCTATCGAAAAAAGTTGGACCTTGGAAAATGTTGTATATTTGGTAAACAATAACGTATAAGGCTATTTTGCATGTATGTGCCGATGCTACAACACAGGCTTCTTTCGCTATTAAAGGACATCTAGGCTGTAGTGGAGGGATACCTTTGCCTATCAAGGTATCCTGTGAATATTTATATTTAGTCATATCAGTTTCCGATATGGAATACGCTACGAATAGCAAAGTGTATCCCCAAATAAGCAATTCCACTTTGTTATTACTATTTGTTTTGATAGCGTATATTTTTTTTCGAGAGATGTTTTCTTTTTTTCTGAATGGGGAGAACGGGGTGTTTACATACTCATAGCCCATACAGAAGACCTCGTGTGTGGAACGTAGCCAGCGTTGATATCGAGGGATATAGGAGTTCACGATCCAAGAATAACACTGCACCCCCGTATAACCTAGTGATCCAATTACATTGTTATCGTTTACACCACGAGTTAATGTGAATGGATACAATAAGCATTGGAACAATTGGAGACGTTCGATTACATCTACTATTGGACGCTCCGCTACGTTACATTTAACGAAGAGGTTCATTTTCAGAGAGGGGACACGGGAGGCTTTTATGCAATAACCTATTACATTTGGGCAGGCATACTGAAGTGGTGTTTTAGAGTCATTTATGAGTTATACATGTATATTCAATAAGCTATTGCTTTTATGCTGTTTATGCCGTGGTGTATAATGGCATGATTTCAACTGTGCTCATTTCTTTTTTTACGTTACCGGGGGCTAGATCATTTGGAAACTAGTTTTAATAATATGATTTTCCGTATATATATATATATAAAAAGTTTGGTTCCACATATTGTGTAAATCGCTACAATGTTTCCACCCGGTTGTTTCTCTTTTACCATTCAATTCTCGGAGCAAATTAGGTTCTCGTAACATATGCCTTCAATTGTAGTATATCTATGGACGGCGCCGGTAGGGGGCAGAATATGATTGTGGACATACACGTCGATGAACTTGAACTTGATCTAGGCTACTTTATTGCTTTGTCTACGTTGCCTGCTAGACCAAGCGCAGTTGTTCGTGGTCGTATATGTGATGTTCCTTGTTATGCCGTTGTGATATCTTATCAATAGACCTATTATAGTATTCCAGATCAATTAAAAGGGAGTTATTTCAATAGATTTCTTCAAGGATATTCAGTATTTTCCATTTCATTCGAAGAGGGATAAAACAATGGCCATCTGAGAACGTTATCATTAGGCAAAATGTGACATCATTTCAAACATCCATAGGCCACTGTGAGCGACCTCTGTGATATGCGTAGTTTTCAGTTAAGTAGTCTCACATTGGACCCTAGAGCATATTGCATGCCTATTCACTCTTCCAGGTATATTAGTCCCCTATTTCAACAAAATCTTAGTCTATCACAGTTTCTTTCAATTAAATGTCAAAACATGACAAAAATGTATCCTAATTGCCAAATCCTTAGTTATATCCACATTCTCACGAGGGACCTAGTTCATCATTCAAATATGACAAATGAGACGTATAGACCTATAGGATTACAGCATTACTGGCAAGTGCATGGTAATATTATTCAAATTGAATACTCTGTTATTTACATGCATAGTTTGAACTATTTGAATAGCTCGTTATGGCCTATTGAAAAACAGCTTCCGTTCAAGTAAGATTCCTCCTTGTCCATATTGGCTGCGTTGTATGAATCCCTGCAATAGCAGCTAGGGTACTTGACATAAGGGATCATTACCATGTTATAATTAGGTAATAGCTATTTAAATAGCCTATTGCCTAATTTCAGTAGTTATTTGATTAAGTTTAGTCAGTTGAAATTATGGTGCTCACTTGGATGTTGAGGAATAATATATACTTAAAAAAATGTTTTTTAACTTATTTTTGTAACCAGTTGCCGATACAACAAATTTGATTATTTGGGTTTGAAGGTAGACTTTTTCGCACAGAGCCTCAGTCAGACTGCTATGTCCTGACAGCATAAGCTGTAGGAATTCAACTCAAATTAAAAGGAAAAATATTCCTTCAACCCCTCCTCCCCGCCTCCTTCTCGTCTGACCCGACACAGAATTTAAGGTTCAGAACAGACAGCGAGAATTCATCACATTTTATCTTAACATCCCAGTTGGGCCTCGAGATGTCGTTTACTGTAGCTAGATGAACTATTTAAAATAAAAATGCTCCTTGACTGCCTGTATACTTCAGGGACCTACTCCACATACACCCCTCAATATCTAACCTCGGTTCACGAGATCCCAGCACTTTTAACGAAAATGGGGTCCAATCATCTTGAACTCAAATTAGAATCTATTTTTTGATCCTCCGAGGTGTTAGGTTCATTAAAAACGCGAGATTGGCAGCACAATAAAGAGGGTCAAGCGCCTTAATCGTTCAGGCAGCGAGCAGCACGCTGACTGAACGGTGTCACTGGCAGGCTTATCGAAAAACAGTGCTGTAGTCTTGTCTAAGTCTTCTTCCTTTCTCCCTACTTTCCTTCCTTCCTTCCCCCCCTTTCAAATCTGTCTCTCATACCTTTTCTAAGACAGTGCATCACCTGGAAATGCAATCACTATAAACCACAGGTGCCGTCTAGATTATGGTGATATTCATTATAACACTGGAAATGATCATGCCAATAACACTGATATTAGTCGTTAAAACGATAGGACTGTAATATAATTGAATATGATTCTACGGGCCTGCTACTGGATGTTCATTCCTCTCTCTTCGTTGGTTGTGCCTTCTATATTATCAGTAATAATAGTCCTAAAAACGATAGCAAGAGATGCATATGCAGATTTGCAACACTATAATAACCTATATACTGTGTCTCACTCTTCCTTGAAATGATACTTGAGTGTAGATCTCAGTGTTTTGTGTCCACGGTCTATAAAGTATCTAACTCTCCTCCACAGTTTGTCAGCTGCCTTGGATGAAATGTCATAGTCCTCTATGTAGATTTCAACCCTGTCATGTATTCTGTATAGAAGTGTAACTGTCTATCTCCTCTCCTCTCTCCCCTCTCCAGCTGAGCCCCTGTCGGCCGTTCTCCCCCCAGACGAGGAGCACGAGGACCACCCCAGGCTGGGGCAGCATGGGGACGACAGGATCCTCCTCAAGGGGGACCAGGACCTGCTCACCTGTGGCCAGTGCCACGCCCGCTTCCCTCTTGCCCACATCCTGCTCTTCATCGAGCACAAGAGGCGGCAGTGCCGCGGCGCCCCCTGCACGGACAAGACGTTAGACGACGGGCACAGGCGGGCGCCCTCCGCCGTTCCCCTCGCCTCGCCCCGTCCCTCCTCAAACAAATGCCGAGACAAACACCCGTCGAGGCGCCCCATGGAGGTAGCCGTTCAGGTGTCGCCGCGCAGCGATGATGAGGATTGTTTATCGACGCCCACCCACGGAATTATCCTCAAGCAGGAGAATATCACAGGTAATGACGTCACCATGACGACGATCGTAACAAATATGGCTGCCAATGTAAAGAACTTAAGCGACAAGCAAGGTGTTTGGGTCTGAGGTTTACTGTAAGGTTTGGGTGTTGACGGTACTTGGATGGTACTTTAACGTTGTGAGTAGGGTTGCAAAATGGAGGAAAATGGAGGAATCCCGGAATCAGGAAGGAATAAACAGGGATTCCTCGAACCGTTGTTCTCCCAACGGGATTGTTTTGTGAAAACCTGGGAATTTTACAACCCTAGTTGTGAGTAAGTGCCTTCGTTTTGGTGTCGCTTAAAGCAAGGTTATTGGATCATAGACCACAAAAAGGATTTACAGTCCAAACTGCACAGAGCAGATGGACTTCGAGTTGGGTTCAATTTTGACTGGTGGCGATGAATATCCACGAGATATGACGTTCTTACTGCACTGCTGGGTGTAGGGTCGTTGAGTTTATCTCTGCAATGGGGATAGAAGCCCAATATAACTCCCATTCTACTCTCCTAAAGAAAGAGAGAGGGAGAGAGAGACGGGAAAAGAGAGAAAGGCCTGCGTCCCAAACGGAACCATATTCCCTATATAGTGCACTACTTTTGATACAGGGCCCGTATATAGTGGGTTCTGATCAAAAGTAGTGCACTGTATAGGGAATAGAGTGCCACTTGGGACGCAAGCCTAGTTTCCGTCTCATGTGGCCTCGATAGATGTATCTCCATCTCGCTGTGGTTTTCACAGAGACATATCTCTTCCCCTCAAATACATGCCTGCCAACTCATACTCTGGCGCTAAAATATAAAATGAATTTTTAAAAAACGTGTAGGAAAGTAATTACGGTGAACTGTCAAGGAAGAGGCATTTATTTGAGGAATCCTACTCGAGCCGCTAATTGTCAGGGTTCTCTTAGTCTTCATTTAGTTAATTAAGGACTTCTTACGGCGGTTGTCTAACCACAGCTAAATGAAGCAAAACCATGATGAGCAGCTCAAACAAATAGTTCTGTCTTACAGACGCTGGTGGAAATGAACTTTGTGTGTTTGACAGTTTAATTTTCCTTTTTGAGTTATTATAAACATTTCTAAAAACAATTATGGATATAAATGCGGGCTTTAGTATAAAGAAAAGTAGTATCCTGCATTGAACTCATCAATGCTTCTGCGGGGGTGAGGCTGGTTTTCAGTTCAATGTTTTATCAGTGAGGGTTCTGCAAATGACAAATACCCAATAGGCAAACACACAGCTCCATGTACAATACAGTGGGGTATAGGTAAACACACAGCTCCATGTACAATACAGTGGGGTATAGGTAAACACACAGCTCCATGTACAATACAGTGGGGTATAGGTAAACACACAGCTCCATGTACAATACAGTGGGGTATAGGTAAACACACAGCTTCATGTACAATACAGTGGGGTATAGGTAAACACACAGCTCCATGTACAACACAGTGGGGTATAGGTAAACACACAGCTCTATGTACAATACGGTGGGGTATAGGTAAACAGACAGCTCCATGTACAACACATTGGGGTATAGGTAAACACACAGCTCCATGTACAATACAGTGGGGTATAGGTAAACACACAGCTCCATGTACAATACAGTGGGGTATAGGTAAAAACACACAGCTCCATGTACAATGTACAATACACATACAGTGGGGTATAGGTAAACACACAGCTCTCATGTACAATACAGTATAGGTAAACACACAGCTCCATGTACAATACAGTGGGGTATAGGTAAACACACAGGTACAATAGGTATAGGTAAACACACAAACAGTAAACACACAGCTCCATGTACAATACAGTGGGGTATAGGTAAACACACAGCTCCATGTACAATACGGTGGGGTATAGGTAAACACACAGCTCTATGTACAACACAGTGGGGTATAGGTAAACACACAGCTCTATGTACAACACAGTGTCTATTGGTATGGACCTCAAAGACCTAGATATAGCATAAAGGGTTACTTTGGGATTTTGGCAATGAGGACCTTTATCTACAGTACTTCCCCTGAGTCTAATGATCTTGTGGATACCATTTTTACGCCTCTTTTTACGTGCAATTTGAAGGAAGTTGCTAACTATCGCTAGCTCAATTACTAACTAGTGTTAGTGTAATGACTCCAGTCATTACGCTAGTTAGCATTGGCTCCCGAAACGAACTCTAACTTCCTTCATACTGAACACAGAGACGTATAAATGGTATCCACGAGTTCATCTGACTTGGGGGAAGTAGATAAATGGACTCATTGCCAAAATCCCGAAGTATCCCTTTAATGTACAATACAGTGTCTGTTGGTATGGACCCCATAGGCCTAGATATAGCTCCATGTACAATACAGTGGCTATGTCGCTATGCTATCTGTGTTGGGCTGTGGTCTAGTTATCCTCTCTTCTGTCAAATCTAATGACCTCTTGTATTTTATCAGTAATTATGCTTCCATTTGTTAAGCAAGACACACACACACACACACACACACACACACACACACACACACACACACACACACACACACACACACACACACACACACACACACACACACACACACACACAGGCCCACTATGCCTCTTGGCTCTAGTCAGCTGCCTCTACAATCTTTCTATGCTCATTTAGATCTTGATGCGTAACGTCTCCACATGATATCACTGGGTCACTAACGTTATGCAATGGCCTGTTATTAACAGTACAAGCCTAATGGATCATGTGTGAGTGTGTGTGGCGTGAGTGTGTGTGGCGTGAGTGTGTGTGGTGTGAGTGTGTGTGGTATGAGTGTGTTTGTGCTTGTGTGTGGTGTTGCGTGAAGTGAGATTGATGAAGGCGTTCTTCGTCATCCTCACGCTCATCTTATGAGTTTGTTGCTATCCTCCTTGTCCAGAGAGAGAGAGAGAGAGAGATAAAGAGAGAGAGATAAAGAGAGAGAGAGATAAAGAGAGAGAGAGAGAGAGAGATAAAGAGAGAGAGATAAGAGAGAGAGAGAGAGAGAGAGAGAGAGAGAGAGAGAGAGAGAGAGAGATAAAGATAAAGAGAGAGAGAGATAAAGAGAGAGAGAGAGAGAGAGATAGAGAGAGAGAGAGCCACAGCCACACACACACACACACACACACACACACACACACACACACACACACACACACACACACAATCCCCTTTTTGAAATGTCCAACAGTGCTGATGTCTCTCTATGAAAAATGTAATCCTGTATGTGTGTGTGTGTGTTTGTTTGTGTTATGGACCATTAGGAGGAGCAGACAGAACAGAACAGAACAGCGTACCCCCATTTGCATGATACACAACTTAAGATATGCACAGGGACACACAGGCCGGCTCCACATTATTAACAGAGCAGATGATCAGAAGGACACAGACAGGCTCAGGGTCAGACACAGACAGGGTCAGGCACAGACAGAGATACCGACAGGGTCAGGCACAGACACAGGGTCAGACACAGACAGGCTCAGGGTCAGACACAGACAGGCTCAGGGTCAGATACAGACAGGGTCAGGCACAGACACATGGTCCGACATAGACAGAGAGAGGGAGGGTCAGGCACAGACAGAGACACAGGCAGTGTCAGGCACAGACACAGGGTCAGACACAGACATGGTCAGGCACAGACATGGTCAGGCACAGACATGGTCAGACACAGACATGGCCAGGTACAAACACAGACAGGGTCAGGCACAGACAGGGTCAGGCACAGACATGGTCAGGCACAGACATGGTCAGGCACAGACAGGGTCAGGCACAGACAGGGTCAGGCACAGACATGGTCAGGCACAGACATTGCCAGGCACAGGCACAGACAGGGTCAGGATCAGACACAGACAGGGTCAGGCACAGACACATACAGGGTCAGGCACAGACATGGCCAGGCACAGACACAGACAGGGTCAGGATCAGACACAGAGAGGGTCAGGGTCAGACACAGACAGGATCAGACACAGAGAGGGTCAGGATCAGACACAGAGAGGGTCAGGATCAGACACAGAGAGGGTCAGGATCAGACACAGAGAGGGTCAGGATCAGACACAGAGAGGGTCAGGATCAGACACAGAGAGGGTCAGGATCAGACACAGAGAGGGTCAGGCACAGACAGGGTCAGGCACAGACACAGAGAGGGTCAGGCACAGACATGGTCAGACACAGACATGGCCAGGCACAAACACAGACAGGGTCAGGCACAGACATGGTCAGGCACAGGCAGGGTCAGGCACAGACAGGGTCAGGCACAGACATGGTCAGGCACAGACATTGCCAGGCACAGGCACAGACAGGGTCAGGATCAGACACAGAGAGGGTCAGGGTCAGACACAGACAGGATCAGACACAGAGAGGGTCAGGATCAGACACAGACAGGGTCAGGATCAGACACAGACAGGGTCAGGATCAGACACAGACAGGGTCAGGCACAGACAGAGACACAGACAGGGTTAGACACAGACATGGTCAGGCACAGACGCAGACATGGTCAGACACAGACATGGTCAGGCACAGTCACATGGTCCGACATAGACAGAGAGAGGGAGGGTCAGGCACAGACAGAGACACAGGCAGGGTCAGGCACAGACACAGGGTCAGACACAGACATGGTCAGGTACAGACATGGTCAGACACAGACATGGCCAGGCACAAACACAGACAGGGTCAGGCACAGACAGGGTCAGGCACAGACATGGTCAGGGACAGACATGGTCAGGCACAGGCAGGGTCAGGCACAGACATGGTCAGGCACAGACATTGTCAGGCACAGACATGGTCAGGCACAGACATTGCCAGGCACAGACAGGGTCAGGATCAGACACAGACAGGGTCAGGCACAGACACATACAGGGTCAGGCACAGACATGGCCAGGCACAGACACAGACAGGGTCAGCATCAGACACAGAGAGGGTCAGGGTCAGACACAGACAGGATCAGACACAGAAAGGGTCAGGATCAGACACAGAGAGGGTCAGGATCAGACACAGAGAGGGTCAGGATCAGACACAGAGAGGGTCAGGATCAGACACAGAGAGGGTCAGGATCAGACACAGAGAGGGTCAGGATCAGACACAGAGAGGGTCAGGATCAGACACAGAGAGGGTCAGGCACAGACAGACACACATACAGGGTCAGGCACAGACACAGGGTCAGACACAGACAGGGTCAGGATCAGACAGGGTCAGGATCAGACACAGACAGGGTCAGACACAGACACAGAGAGGGTCAGGCACAGACACAGACACAGAGAGGGTCAGGCACAGACACAAACACAGACAGGGTCAGGATCAGACACAGACAGGGTCAGACACAGACATAGACACAGACAGAGAGGGTCAGACACAGACACAGAGAGGGTCAGGCACAGACAGGGTTAGGCACAGACATGGTCAGGCACAGACACAGACATGGTCAGGCACAGACAGGGTCAGGCACAGACAGGGTCAGGCACAGACACAGACATGGTCAGGCACAGACAGGGTCAGGCACAGACAGGGTCAGGCACAGACAGGGTCAGGCACAGACACAGACATGGTCAGGCACAGACAGGGTCAGGCACAGACATGGTCAGACACAGACACAGACATGGTCAGGCACAGACATGGTCAGGCACAGACACAGACATGGTCAGGCACAGACAGGGTCAGGCACAGACACAGAGAGGGTCAGGCACAGACATGGTCAGACACAGACATGGCCAGGCACAAACACAGACAGGGTCAGGCACAGACACAGGCAGGGTCAGGCACAGACATGGTCAGGCACAGACATGGTCAGGCACAGACATGGTCAGGCACAGACATTGCCAGGCACAGGCACAGACAGGGTCAGGATCAGACACAGAGAGGGTCAGGGTCAGACACAGACAGGATGAGACACAGAGAGGGTCAGGATCAGACACAGACAGGGTCAGGGTCAGACACAGACCGGATCAGACACAGAGAGGGTCAGGATCAGACACAGATAGGGTCAGGATCAGACACAGAGAGGGTCAGGATCAGACACAGACAGGGTCAGGATCAGACACAGACAGGGTCAGACACAGACACAGACAGAGAGGGTCAGACACAGAGAGGGTCAGGCACAGACAGAGACATAGACAGGGTTAGGCACAGACACAGACATGGTCAGGCACAGACGCAGACATGGTCAGACACAGACATGGTCAGGCACAGACAGGGTCAGGCACAGGCACAGACAGGGTCAGGATCAGACACAGAGAGGGTCAGGGTCAGACACAGACAGGATCAGACACAGAGAGGGTCAGGATCAGACACAGACAGGGTCAGGGTCAGACACAGACAGGATCAGACACAGAGAGGGTCAGGATCAGACACAGATAGGGTCAGGATCAGACACAGAGAGGGTCAGGATCAGACACAGACAGGGTCAGGATCAGACACAGACAGGGTCAGACACAGACACAGACAGAGAGGGTCAGACACAGAGAGGGTCAGGCACAGACAGAGACATAGACAGGGTTAGGCACAGACACAGACATGGTCAGGCACAGACGCAGACATGGTCAGACACAGACATGGTCAGGCACAGACAGGGTCAGGCACAGACACAGACATGGTCAGGCACAGACAGGGTCAGGCACAGACATGGTCAGACACAGACATGGTCAGGCACAGACACAGACATGGTCAGGCACAGACAGGGTCAGGCACAGACATGGTCAGACACAGACATGGTCAGGCACAGACATGGTCAGGCACAGAAACAGAGAGGGTCAGGCACAGACATGGTCAGACACAGACATGGCCAGGCACAAACACAGACAGGGTCAGGCACAGACACAGGCAGGGTCAGGCACAGACATGGTCAGGCACAGACATGGTCAGGCACAGGCAGGGTCAGGCACAGACAGGGTCAGGCACAGACATGGTCAGGCACAGACATTGCCAGGCACAGGCACAGACAGGGTCAGGATCAGACACAGAGAGGGTCAGGGTCAGACACAGGATCAGACACAGAGAGGGTCAGGATCAGACACAGACAGGGTCAGGATCAGACACAGAGAGGGTCAGGATCAGACACAGACAGGGTCAGGATCAGACACAGACAGGGTCAGACACAGACACAGACAGAGAGGGTCAGACACAGACACAGAGAGGGTCAGGCACAGACAGAGACACAGACAGGGTTAGACACAGACATGGTCAGGCACAGACCCAGACATGGTCAGACACAGACATGGTCAGGCACAGACACATGGTCCGACATAGACAGAGAGAGGGAGGGTCAGGCACAGACAGAGACACAGGCAGGGTCAGGCACAGACACAGGGTCAGACACAGACATGGTCAGGCACAGACATGGTCAGGCACAGACATGGTCAGAGACAGACATGGCCAGGCACAAACACAGACAGGGTCAGGCACAGACAGGGTCAGGCACAGACATGGTCAGGCACAGACATGGTCAGGCACAGGCAGGGTCAGGCACAGACAGGGTCAGGCACAGGCATGGTCAGGCACAGACATTGCCAGGCACAGGCACAGACAGGGTCAGGATCAGACACAGACAGGGTCAGGCACAGACACATACAGGGTCAGGCACAGACATGGCCAGGCACAGACACAGACAGGGTCAGGATCAGACACAGAGAGGGTCAGGCACAGACAGGGTCAGGCACAGACACAGAGAGGGTCAGGCACAGACATGGTCAGACACAGACATGGCCAGGCACAAACACAGACAGGGTCAGGCACAGACATGGTCAGGCACAGGCAGGGTCAGGCACAGACAGGGTCAGGCACAGACATGGTCAGGCACAGACATTGCCAGGCACAGGCACAGACAGGGTCAGGATCAGACACAGAGAGGGTCAGGGTCAGACACAGACAGGATCAGACACAGAGAGGGTCAGGATCAGACACAGACAGGGTCAGGATCAGACACAGACAGGGTCAGGATCAGACACAGACAGGGTCAGGCACAGACAGAGACACAGACAGGGTTAGACACAGACATGGTCAGGCACAGACGCAGACATGGTCAGACACAGACATGGTCAGGCACAGACACATGGTCCGACATAGACAGAGAGAGGGAGGGTCAGGCACAGACAGAGACACAGGCAGGGTCAGGCACAGACACAGGGTCAGACACAGACATGGTCAGGCACAGACATGGTCAGGCACAGACATGGTCAGACACAGACATGGCCAGGCACAAACACAGACAGGGTCAGGCACAGACAGGGTCAGGCACAGACATGGTCAGGCACAGACATGGTCAGGCACAGGCAGGGTCAGGCACAGACATGGTCAGGCACAGACATGGTCAGGCACAGACATTGCCAGGCACAGACAGGGTCAGGATCAGACACAGACAGGGTCAGGCACAGACACAGACAGGGTCAAGATCAGACACAGAGAGGGTCAGGGTCAGACACAGACAGGATCAGACACAGAAAGGGTCAGGATCAGACACAGAGAGGGTCAGGATCAGACACAGAGAGGGTCAGGATCAGACACAGAGAGGGTCAGGATCAGACACAGAGAGGGTCAGGATCAGACACAGAGAGGGTCAGCATCAGACACAGAGAGGGTCAGGATCAGACACAGAGAGGGTCAGGATCAGACACAGAGAGGGTCAGGATCAGACACAGAGAGGGTCAGGCACAGACAGACACACATACAGGGTCAGGCACAGACACAGGGTCAGACACAGACAGGGTCAGGATCAGACACAGACAGGGTCAGACACAGACATAGACACAGACAGAGAGGGTCAGACACAGACACAGAGAGGGTCAGGCACAGACAGAGACACAGACAGGGTTAGGCACAGACATGGTCAGGCACAGACACAGACATGGCCAGGCACAGACAGGGTCAGGCACAGACAGGGTCAGGCACAGACACAGACATGGTCAGGCACAGACAGGGTCAGGCACAGACAGGGTCAGGCACAGCCACAGACATGGTCAGGCACAGACAGGGTCAGGCACAGACACAGACATGGTCAGGCACAGACAGGGTCAGGCACAGACATGGTCAGACACAGACACAGACATGGTCAGGCACAGACACAGACATGGTCAGGCACAGACAGGGTCAGGCACAGACAGGATCAGACACAGAGAGGGTCAGGATCAGACACAGACAGGGTCAGGATCAGACACAGACAGGGTCAGGATCAGACACAGACAGGGTCAGGCACAGACAGAGACACAGACAGGGTTAGACACAGACATGGTCAGGCACAGACGCAGACATGGTCAGACACAGACATGGTCAGGCACAGACACATGGTCCGACATAGACAGAGAGAGGGAGGGTCAGGCACAGACAGAGACACAGGCAGGGTCAGGCACAGACACAGGGTCAGACACAGACATGGTCAGGCACAGACATGGTCAGGCACAGACATGGTCAGACACAGACATGGCCAGGCACAAACACAGACAGGGTCAGGCACAGACAGGGTCAGGCACAGACATGGTCAGGCACAGACATGGTCAGGCACAGGCAGGGTCAGGCACAGACATGGTCAGGCACAGACATTGTCAGGCACAGACATGGTCAGGCACAGACATTGCCAGGCACAGACAGGGTCAGGATCAGACACAGACAGGGTCAGGCACAGACACATACAGGGTCAGGCACAGACATGGCCAGGCACAGACACAGACAGGGTCAGGATCAGACACAGACAGGATCAGACACAGAAAGGGTCAGGATCAGACACAGAGAGGGTCAGGATCAGACACAGAGAGGGTCAGGATCAGACACAGAGAGGGTCAGGATCAGACACAGAGAGGGTCAGGATCAGACACAGAGAGGGTCAGGATCAGACACAGAGAGGGTCAGGCACAGACAGACACACATACAGGGTCAGGCACAGACACAGGGTCAGACACAGACAGGGTCAGGATCAGACAGGGTCAGGATCAGACACAGACAGGGTCAGACACAGACACAGAGAGGGTCAGGCACAGACACAGACACAGAGAGGGTCAGGCACAGACACTAACACAGACAGGGTCAGGATCAGACACAGACAGGGTCAGACACAGACATAGACACAGACAGAGAGGGTCAGACACAGACACAGAGAGGGTCAGGCACAGACAGAGACACAGACAGGGTTAGGCACAGACATGGTCAGGCACAGACACAGACATGGTCAGGCACAGACAGGGTCAGGCACAGACAGGGTCAGGCACAGACACAGACATGGTCAGGCACAGACAGGGTCAGGCACAGACAGGGTCAGGCACAGACACAGACATGGTCAGGCACAGACAGGGTCAGGCACAGACACAGACATGGTCAGGCACAGACAGGGTCAGGCACAGACATGGTCAGACACAGACACAGACATGGTCAGGCACAGACATGGTCAGGCACAGACACAGACATGGTCAGGCACAGACAGGGTCAGACACAGACATGGCCAGGCACAAACACAGACAGGGTCAGGCACAGACACAGGCAGGGTCAGGCACAGACATGGTCAGGCACAGACATGGTCAGGCACAGGCAGGGTCAGCCACAGACAGGGTCAGGCACAGACATGGTCAGGCACAGACATTGCCAGGCACAGGCACAGACAGGGTCAGGATCAGACACAGAGAGGGTCAGGGTCAGACACAGACAGGATGAGACACAGAGAGGGTCAGGATCAGACACAGACAGGGTCAGGGTCAGACACAGACCGGATCAGACACAGAGAGGGTCAGGATCAGACACAGATAGGGTCAGGATCAGACACAGAGAGGGTCAGGATCAGACACAGACAGGGTCAGGATCAGACACAGACAGGGTCAGACACAGACACAGACAGAGAGGGTCAGACACAGAGAGGGTCAGGCACAGACAGAGACATAGACAGGGTTAGGCACAGACACAGACATGGTCAGGCACAGACGCAGACATGGTCAGACACAGACATGGTCAGGCACAGACAGGGTCAGGCACAGACACAGACATGGTCAGGCACAGACAGGGTCAGGCACAGACATGGTCAGACACAGACACAGACATGGTCAGGCACAGACATGGTCAGGCACAGACACAGACATGGTCAGGCACAGACATGGTCAGGCACAGACAGGGTCAGGCACAGAAACAGAGAGGGTCAGGCACAGACATGGTCAGACACAGACATGGCCAGGCACAAACACAGACAGGGTCAGGCACAGACACAGGCAGGGTCAGGCACAGACATGGTCAGGCACAGACATGGTCAGGCACAGGCAGGGTCAGGCACAGACAGGGTCAGGCACAGACATGGTCAGGCACAGACATTGCCAGGCACAGGCACAGACAGGGTCAGGATCAGACACAGAGAGGGTCAGGGTCAGACACAGGATCAGACACAGAGAGGGTCAGGATCAGACACAGACAGGGTCAGGATCAGACACAGAGAGGGTCAGGATCAGACACAGACAGGGTCAGGATCAGACACAGACAGGGTCAGACACAGACACAGACAGAGAGGGTCAGACACAGAGAGGGTCAGGCACAGACAGAGACACAAACAGGGTTAGACACAGACATGGTCAGGCACAGACCCAGACATGGTCAGACACAGACATGGTCAGGCACAGACACATGGTCCGACATAGACAGAGAGATGGAGGGTCAGGCACAGACAGAGACACAGGCAGGGTCAGGCACAGACACAGGGTCAGACACAGACATGGTCAGGCACAGACATGGTCAGGCACAGACATGGTCAGAGACAGACATGGCCAGGCACAAACACAGACAGGGTCAGGCACAGACAGGGTCAGGCACAGACATGGTCAGGCACAGACATGGTCAGGCACAGGCAGGGTCAGGCACAGACATGGTCAGGCACAGACATTGTCAGGCACAGACATGGTCAGGCACAGACATTGCCAGGCACAGACAGGGTCAGGATCAGACACAGACAGGGTCAGGCACAGACACATACAGGGTCAGGCACAGACATGGCCAGGCACAGACACAGACAGGGTCAGGATCAGACACAGACAGGATCAGACACAGAAAGGGTCAGGATCAGACACAGAGAGGGTCAGGATCAGACACAGAGAGGGTCAGGATCAGACACAGAGAGGGTCAGGATCAGACACAGAGAGGGTCAGGATCAGACACAGAGAGGGTCAGGCACAGACAGACACACATACAGGGTCAGGCACAGACACAGGGTCAGACACAGACAGGGTCAGGATCAGACAGGGTCAGGATCAGACACAGACAGGGTCAGACACAGACACAGAGAGGGTCAGGCACAGACACAGACACAGAGAGGGTCAGGCACAGACACTAACACAGACAGGGTCAGGATCAGACACAGACAGGGTCAGACACAGACATAGACACAGACAGAGAGGGTCAGACACAGACACAGAGAGGGTCAGGCACAGACAGAGACACAGACAGGGTTAGGCACAGACATAGTCAGGCACAGACACAGACATGGTCAGGCACAGACAGGGTCAGTCACAGACAGGGTCAGGCACAGACACAGACATGGTCAGGCACAGACATGGTCAGGCACAGACACAGACATGGTCAGGCACAGACAGGGTCAGGCACAGACACAGAGAGGGTCAGGCACAGACATGGTCAGACACAGACATGGCCAGGCACAAACACAGACAGGGTCAGGCACAGACACAGGCAGGGTCAGGCACAGACATGGTCAGGCACAGACATGGTCAGGCACAGGCAGGGTCAGCCACAGACAGGGTCAGGCACAGACATGGTCAGGCACAGACATTGCCAGGCACAGGCACAGACAGGGTCAGGATCAGACACAGAGAGGGTCAGGGTCAGACACAGACAGGATGAGACACAGAGAGGGTCAGGATCAGACACAGACAGGGTCAGGGTCAGACACAGACCGGATCAGACACAGAGAGGGTCAGGATCAGACACAGATAGGGTCAGGATCAGACACAGAGAGGGTCAGGATCAGACACAGACAGGGTCAGGATCAGACACAGACAGGGTCAGACACAGACACAGACAGAGAGGGTCAGACACAGAGAGGGTCAGGCACAGACAGAGACATAGACAGGGTTAGGCACAGACACAGACATGGTCAGGCACAGACGCAGACATGGTCAGACACAGACATGGTCAGGCACAGACAGGGTCAGGCACAGGCACAGACAGGGTCAGGATCAGACACAGAGAGGGTCAGGGTCAGACACAGACAGGATCAGACACAGAGAGGGTCAGGATCAGACACAGACAGGGTCAGGGTCAGACACAGACAGGATCAGACACAGAGAGGGTCAGGATCAGACACAGATAGGGTCAGGATCAGACACAGAGAGGGTCAGGATCAGACACAGACAGGGTCAGGATCAGACACAGACAGGGTCAGACACAGACACAGACAGAGAGGGTCAGACACAGAGAGGGTCAGGCACAGACAGAGACATAGACAGGGTTAGGCACAGACACAGACATGGTCAGGCACAGACGCAGACATGGTCAGACACAGACATGGTCAGGCACAGACAGGGTCAGGCACAGACACAGACATGGTCAGGCACAGACAGGGTCAGGCACAGACATGGTCAGACACAGACACAGACATGGTCAGGCACAGACATGGTCAGGCACAGACACAGACATGGTCAGGCACAGACATGGTCAGGCACAGACAGGGTCAGGCACAGAAACAGAGAGGGTCAGGCACAGACATGGTCAGACACAGACATGGCCAGGCACAAACACAGACAGGGTCAGGCACAGACATGGTCAGGCACAGACATGGTCAGGCACAGGCAGGGTCAGGCACAGACAGGGTCAGGCACAGACATGGTCAGGCACAGACATTGCCAGGCACAGGCACAGACAGGGTCAGGATCAGACACAGAGAGGGTCAGGGTCAGACACAGGATCAGACACAGAGAGGGTCAGGATCAGACACAGACAGGGTCAGGATCAGACACAGAGAGGGTCAGGATCAGACACAGACAGGGTCAGGATCAGACACAGACAGGGTCAGACACAGACACAGACAGAGAGGGTCAGACACAGACACAGAGAGGGTCAGGCACAGACAGAGACACAGACAGGGTTAGACACAGACATGGTCAGGCACAGACCCAGACATGGTCAGACACAGACATGGTCAGGCACAGACACATGGTCCGACATAGACAGAGAGAGGGAGGGTCAGGCACAGACAGAGACACAGGCATGGTCAGGCACAGACATTGCCAGGCACAGGCACAGACAGGGTCAGGATCAGACACAGACAGGGTCAGGCACAGACACATACAGGGTCAGGCACAGACATGGCCAGGCACAGACACAGACAGGGTCAGGATCAGACACAGAGAGGGTCAGGGTCAGACACAGACAGGATCAGACACAGAAAGGGTCAGGATCAGACACAGAGAGGGTCAGGATCAGACACAGAGAGGGTCAGGATCAGACACAGAGAGGGTCAGGATCAGACACAGAGAGGGTCAGGATCAGACACAGAGAGGGTCAGGATCAGACACAGAGAGGGTCAGGATCAGACACAGAGAGGGTCAGGCACAGACAGACACACATACAGGGTCAGGCACAGACACAGGGTCAGACACAGACAGGGTCAGGATCAGACACAGGGTCAGACACAGACAGGGTCAGGATCAGACACAGACAGGGTCAGACACAGACACAGACACAGAGAGGGTCAGGCACAGACACAGACACAGAGAGGGTCAGGCACAGACACAAACACAGACAGGGTCAGGATCAGACACAGACAGGGTCAGACACAGACATAGACACAGACAGAGAGGGCCAGACACAGACACAGAGAGGGTCAGGCACAGACAGAGATACAGACAGGGTTAGGCACAGACACAGACATGGTCAGGCACAGACACAGACATGGTCAGGCACAGACAGGGTCAGGCACAGACACAGACATGGTCAGGCACAGACAGGGTCAGGCACAGACACAGACATGGTCAGGCACAGACAGGGTCAGGCACAGACATGGTCAGACACAGACACAGACATGGTCAGGCACAGACATGGTCAGGCACAGACACAGACATGGTCAGGCACAGACAGGGTCAGGCACAGACACAGAGAGGGTCAGACACAGACATGGCCAGGCACAAACACAGACAGGGTCAGGCACAGACACAGGCAGGGTCAGGCACAGACATGGTCAGGCACAGACATGGTCAGGCACAGGCAGGGTCAGGCACAGACAGGGTCAGGCACAGACATGGTCAGGCACAGACATTGCCAGGCACAGGCACAGACAGGGTCAGGATCAGACACAGAGAGGGTCAGGGTCAGACACAGACAGGATCAGACACAGAGAGGGTCAGGCTCAGACACAAACAGGGTCAGGGTCAGACACAGAGAGGGTCAGGATCAGACACAGACAGGGTCAGGATCAGACACAGACAGGGTCAGACACAGACAGAGAGGGTCAGACACAGAGAGGGTCAGGCACAGACAGAGACACAGACAGGGTTAGGCACAGACACAGACATGGTCAGGCACAGACGCAGACATGGTCAGACACAGACATGGTCAGGGTCAGACACAGACAGGATCAGACACAGAGAGGGTCAGGATCAGACACAGACAGGGTCAGGGTCAGACACAGACAGGATCAGACACAGAGAGGGTCAGGATCAGACACAGACAGGGTCAGGGTCAGACACAGACAGGATCAGACACAGAGAGGGTCAGGATCAGACACAGACAGGGTCAGGATCAGACACAGACAGGGTCAGACACAGACACAGACAGAGAGGGTCAGACACAGAGAGGGTCAGGCACAGACAGAGACATAGACAGGGTTAGGCACAGACACAGACATGGTCAGGCACAGACGCAGACATGGTCAGACACAGACATGGTCAGGCACAGACAGGGTCAGGCACAGACACAGACATGGTCAGGCACAGACAGGGTCAGGCACAGACATGGTCAGACACAGACACAGACATGGTCAGGCACAGACATGGTCAGGCACAGACACAGACATGGTCAGGCACAGACATGGTCAGGCACAGACAGGGTCAGGCACAGAAACAGAGAGGGTCAGGCACAGACATGGTCAGACACAGACATGGCCAGGCACAAACACAGACAGGGTCAGGCACAGACATGGTCAGGCACAGACATGGTCAGGCACAGGCAGGGTCAGGCACAGACAGGGTCAGGCACAGACATGGTCAGGCACAGACATTGCCAGGCACAGGCACAGACAGGGTCAGGATCAGACACAGAGAGGGTCAGGGTCAGACACAGGATCAGACACAGAGAGGGTCAGGATCAGACACAGACAGGGTCAGGATCAGACACAGAGAGGGTCAGGATCAGACACAGACAGGGTCAGGATCAGACACAGACAGGGTCAGACACAGACACAGACAGAGAGGGTCAGACACAGACACAGAGAGGGTCAGGCACAGACAGAGACACAGACAGGGTTAGACACAGACATGGTCAGGCACAGACCCAGACATGGTCAGACACAGACATGGTCAGGCACAGACACATGGTCCGACATAGACAGAGAGAGGGAGGGTCAGGCACAGACAGAGACACAGGCAGGGTCAGGCACAGACACAGGGTCAGACACAGACATGGTCAGGCACAGACATGGTCAGGCACAGACATGGTCAGAGACAGACATGGCCAGGCACAAACACAGACAGGGTCAGGCACAGACAGGGTCAGGCACAGACATGGTCAGGCACAGACATGGTCAGGCACAGGCAGGGTCAGGCACAGACAGGGTCAGGCACAGGCATGGTCAGGCACAGACATTGCCAGGCACAGGCACAGACAGGGTCAGGATCAGACACAGACAGGGTCAGGCACAGACACATACAGGGTCAGGCACAGACATGGCCAGGCACAGACACAGACAGGGTCAGGATCAGACACAGAGAGGGTCAGGGTCAGACACAGACAGGATCAGACACAGAAAGGGTCAGGATCAGACACAGAGAGGGCCAGGATCAGACACAGAGAGGGTCAGGATCAGACACAGAGAGGGTCAGGATCAGACACAGAGAGGGTCAGGATCAGACACAGAGAGGGTCAGGATCAGACACAGAGAGGGTCAGGATCAGACACAGAGAGGGTCAGGCACAGACAGACACACATACAGGGTCAGGCACAGACACAGGGTCAGACACAGACAGGGTCAGGATCAGACACAGGGTCAGACACAGACAGGGTCAGGATCAGACACAGACAGGGTCAGACACAGACACAGACACAGAGAGGGTCAGACACAGACACAGAGAGGGTCAGGCACAGACACAAACACAGACAGGGTCAGGATCAGACACAGACAGGGTCAGACACAGACATAGACACAGACAGAGAGGGCCAGACACAGACACAGAGAGGGTCAGGCACAGACAGAGATACAGACAGGGTTAGGCACAGACACAGACATGGTCAGGCACAGACACAGACATGGTCAGGCACAGACAGGGTCAGGCACAGACACAGACATGGTCAGGCACAGACAGGGTCAGGCACAGACACAGACATGGTCAGGCACAGACAGGGTCAGGCACAGACATGGTCAGACACAGACACAGACATGGTCAGGCACAGACATGGTCAGGCACAGACACAGACATGGTCAGGCACAGACAGGGTCAGGCACAGACACAGAGAGGGTCAGACACAGACATGGCCAGGCACAAACACAGACAGGGTCAGGCACAGACACAGGCAGGGTCAGGCACAGACATGGTCAGGCACAGACATGGTCAGGCACAGGCAGGGTCAGGCACAGACAGGGTCAGGCACAGACATGGTCAGGCACAGACATTGCCAGGCACAGGCACAGACAGGGTCAGGATCAGACACAGAGAGGGTCAGGGTCAGACACAGACAGGATCAGACACAGAGAGGGTCAGGCTCAGACACAAACAGGGTCAGGGTCAGACACAGAGAGGGTCAGGATCAGACACAGACAGGGTCAGGATCAGACACAGACAGGGTCAGACACAGACAGAGAGGGTCAGACACAGAGAGGGTCAGGCACAGACAGAGACACAGACAGGGTTAGGCACAGACACAGACATGGTCAGGCACAGACGCAGACATGGTCAGACACAGACATGGTCAGGCACAGACAGGGTCAGGCACAGACACAGACATGGTCAGGCACAGACAGGGTCAGGCACAGACATGGTCAGACACAGACATGGTCAGGCACAGACATGGTCAGGCACAGACACAGACATGGTCAGGCACAGACATGGTCAGGCACAGACAGGGTCAGGCACAGAAACAGACATGGTCAGGCACAGACAGGATCAGGCACAGACATGGTCAGACACAGACACAGGCACAGACATGGTCCGATACAGCCACAGACATGGTCAGGCACAGACACAGACATGGTCAGGCACAGACAGGGTCAGACACAGACATGGTCAAGCACAGACACAGACATGGTCAAACTCAGACAGGGTCAGACACAGACATGGTCAGGCACAGACATGGCCAGGCACAGACACAGACATGGTCAGACACAGACTTGGTCAGATACAGACACAGACATGGTCAGACACAGACATGGTCAGGCACAGACACAGACATGTTCAGATACAGACACAGACATGGTCAGACACAGACACAGACATGGTCAGGCACAGGCACAGACATGGTCAGACACAGACACAGACATGGTCAGACACAGACACAGACTTGGTCAGATACAGACACAGACTTGGTCAGGCACAGACATGGTCAGGCAAAGACAGGGTCAGGCACAGACACAGACATGGTCAGGCACAGACATGATCAGGCACAGGCACAGACAAGGTCAGGCACAGACATGATCAGGCACAGGCACAGACATGGTCAGATACAGACACAGACATGGTCAGGCAAAGACAGGGTCAGGCACAGACACAGACATGGTCAGGCACAGACATGATCAGGCACAGACATGGTCAGGCACAGACATGGTCAGGCACAGACATGGTCAGGCACAGATAGACATGGTCAGGCACAGACATGGCCAGGCACAGACACAGACATGGCCAGGCACAGACATGGTCAGGCACAGACAGGCAGGGTCAGGCACAGACATGGCCAGGCACAGACACAGACATGGTCAGGCACAGGCAGGGTCAGGCACAGACACAGACATGGTCAGGCACAGGCAGGGTCTGGCACAGACATGGTCAGACACAGATATGGCCAGGCACAGATACAGACATGGTCAGGCACAGACATGGCCAGGCACAGACACATACATGGTCAGGCACAGACATGGTCAGACACAGAAAAAGGACTCACATTTTAACCATCCAACGCCCCACAAAACCTTCCCTTTAAGGGAGAAAAGGACTCACATTATAACCATCCAACACCCCACCAAACCTTCCCTTTAAGGGAGAAAAGGACTCACATTATAACCATCCAACACCCCACCAAACCTTCCCTTTAAGGGAGAAAAGGACTCACATTATAACCATCCAACACCCCACCAAACCTTCCCTTTAAGGAAGGAAAGACATGATATTTTGACCAAACATACACCAGACTAGTGGTTTAGTGTGTCTTCGTTAGCTGAGCCTACTTTCTGCCCATCCTGTTTCTGGGGGAACAAAGGTATTTATCCAGGCTGTGTTGGCACCATGCCACCTTTCTCCCACCAGTCCCCCATCCGCCCCCTCTTTCACTGGGGGCGTCTGTCAGGCCTGGACGAGGGACTGAGGGTGGGGGTTGGGCAGTGGAAGGGCGGTGTCGTGGCGAAGGAGTCCGAATCCTCGTTGCTGACATATCTGTCCCTTGTGTGACGGAGAATTCAAAGTGCAGAAACAGAGTGTGTATATCCTTCTGTTTGTATTATTCAGATTTGAAGTAGAGGGAGATGTCCCCCCCCCCTTCTAAAATGTATTATTTTCTCTGTGAGAAGAACTTGTTACAGATGAGCTGTGATGCTACTGTACCTCCTCCTCCAATAACGTACACACCTGGGTTCTAATAGTACGTTTTAACCATAGAGCCACATTCATGTTTTGAATATGAATTGTTCATGAAAGAATGCTGTATTCCAAAGCCTGAGTCCTAAATACACACACACACATGTTGTCTACAGAGATTCATCGGCAGGCTTTGTTGTTTGGTTAGTGAGTGATGGTGCACTTGAATGAATCCGAGTTTCCAAGTGTGTGTGTGCAGCTTGAGTGTGTGTGTGGATATCAGTGTGTCTGTGTGTGGTGTGTGTTTGTTAACGCTTTACTAGCCCGAGCATGCAGGCTGAGCTGTACATGAAAGGGTCTTTGACTTGGCAAGCAGAGCCGGAGGACACCCCTCTGTGGACCTTGCCAGGGCAGACTTGGAACAGAGCGCAGCGTCCCAGGGGCGGGGAGGGCTGCTGCTGTGGAATGGGGGTGGGGGATAAAGGTGTGTGTGTTGGGGAGGAGGAGGTGTGGGGTAGTCGGGGGCTGTGAGATAAGGAGTGGACGGGACAGGTTGGGTAATGGGTGTGTGTGAGTGTGTGTCCCTGTAGGGCTCCTGGCTGGGTTTCCTGTTTCAGTGTTTGTCTTAACAACCCCAACGCCACGGCCTCAGGGTCTTCAGGTGGAGGCTAGTTTGGGGAACACACACACATGCTCCTCCCCTCCACTCCCCCCTGTGTTTTGTCTGTAGGAAATGTGTTGTGTTACTAGGGCTCCCTGATGTGATGATGAGTGCTGTAAGACAGGGACATATGATCCCTATTTCAGCCTTGAGCTCTGACTAACCTCACTCTCTCTCTCTCTCTGTCTCTCTCTCTCTCTCTCTCTCTCTCTCTCTCTCTCTCTCTCTCTCTCTCTGTCTCTCTCTCTGTCTGTCTCTCTCTCTCTCTGACTACCCTCACTCTCTCTCTCTCTCTCTCTCTCTCTCTCTCTCTCTCTCTGACTACCCTCACTCTCTCTCTCTTTCTGACTCTACTCCCACTCTCTCTCTCTCTCCCTCTCTCTCTCTCTCTGACTACCCTCACTCTCTCTCTTTCTGACTCTACTCCCACTCTCACTCTCTCTCTCTCTCTCTCGCTCTCTCTCTCTGACTACCCTCACTCTCTCGCTCTCTTTCTGACTCTACTCCCACTCTCTCTCTCTCCCCTCTCTCTCTCTCTCTCTCTCTCTCTCTCTCTCTCTCTCTCTCTCTCTCTCTCTCTCTCTCTCTCTCTCTCTCTCTCTCTCTCTCTCTCCCTCTCTCCCCCTCTCTCTCTCCCTCTCCTCTCTACCCAGGTCTGGTCTAGTCCCAGGTGACATGGAGTCTCTTAGCCCAGTCCACATAAGCACATCTCAACCTCTCATCAGCTTCCAACATTTACTCAGTCAGGACTAATTCTCCTTGCCTTGTCTTGGCTCTGGAGCAAGCCAGAAGACACACACACACACACACACACACACACACACACACACACACACACACACACACACACACACACACACACACACACACATACCTCTGCTTCCTCCTCAGACAGAGAGAGCGTTGTTTACACGAACCAGGATAAAAAAACACCCTTTTCCCTGTCAGAAGTAAACACATTCCCATCCCGTCTGGTCAATACTGTGGCAGACAGGCTGATACAGAGGTCAGGGGTCATCTCTGTCCCGGCTGTCACCACGCCAAGGCTGTCACGCCCTCGCCACCACCGCTCTCAGCTGCCAGGTTAAGGATGCTATTTTTAGATTTTTGGAGGGGGAAAAATTAATTTGACACAGAAGAGCATGTCTTTGATACTGGCCACAGAAGTAAAGGTTCTGTATTAGTTTGGTAACTGGGGAGGAAATGGCATATCCATAGCATCTACTGTACACTGATTTGATCATTTTATCCAGAAAGTCATGAAGATATTATATCTCCTGGCTCAAGTGACTTTGTGTTGTCTCTGTGAAAGAACTTTCATACATTTTCTTTCGTACTTTTTGACATACGTAAATGGAAGTATCCCGTTGGATTAACGGTAACGCCCATTTACTCTGTGTTGTTTCCCACACCACATCATCAACCTCTGACCTGAGGGGCTGAGGAGTGTCTCAGTGATGCTGGGAAACGACATTTAACCCCCTGCTGCCACTGCTCAGTGTCTCCTTGTGTCTTACTGCAATATCAGTGACCTGTCAGATACTGTTCCCAACACTTAGCCCAGTGGAAGGGTGAGTGTGTGTGTGTGTGTGTATGGTGGGTGGGTGGTCATCTACAGCTGTGGCTGGCGAGCTCTTATCTTCAGTCCAGAGATAGAGATACGACTCTGAGAGGCCCCATGTGAGAGAGAGAGAGAGAGAGAGAGAGAGAGAGAGAGGGAAAGAGAGAGAGATATAGAGAGAGATATAGAGAGATATAGAGAGAGATACAGACAGACAGACAGAGAGAGAGAGAGAGAGAGACGGGGGGATAGGGAGAGAGAGACAGAGATAGCGAGAGAAAGAGAGAGAGGGAGATAGGGAAAG